>NW_006263329.1:394645-395956 GCF_000469605.1 Apis dorsata | reverse complement strand
ATTGCAAAAAAAAAAAAAAAAAGAACCAAGTTCCAGTTACAGATATTAAAAAACTCTTCAACGAAGAAATTTCTTTCCGCTCCAACCCCTTTCCTCGCGCCCCGATAAATTTTCATCGATCAAATCGGACCGTTTTCAGGCCTCTAATATCTCTTCCGCTTTTGAATTTCCACGAAATCGAAGCGAATCTACGCCAGTTCGATTAGATTCGTCCACAGAAGCGAGTGGTTCCGATTGTTTCGTTGCTCTGATTGTTGATAAATAGACTCGGGCGAGTCTGCGTTTATATAATAGTTCTGTTTCGTCGTTTGTTTTGGGCAACGTTGACGTTAATTATTTCTTCCTTTCATTTTCCGCAATTTCGAGCCGCTAGGATGATCGAAAAATTAAGTAAATCTGAAACAAGACAAAGAAAACTTTATGAAATTGGGTCGAGGAAAGAGACGGAACTTTGTAACGAGATTTAACTTTAACGCGTCGTGGAATAGATACGGTAATAGTATGTACTTTTTGGTTAAAACAAAAATTATGTAATTGCACTTTTATAAAAATATACTTCGATATTAATCATATCGTGTACTTGATATTGGATAATTGATATTTTATTATATTCTGTTTCATTTAACTCAAACGTATTTAAATTATTTTCATTGTTAAGATAAAAGAAAAAATAATTCTTCAAGCTACACAATATTTTAAATCTCCATTTTTTTTTTTTCATCTTCATGCTATGGAAATTTCAATTTCAATACTTCGATTCCCTTCCTAAAAAAAGAATAAAATATATTTATCCACGAAGAGAAAATAACTGTTCGTAATCATTATGCTGAGCATATTGGCTCTTGCTTTGAACCGAAACTCGGCGACACGGAGGATGAAACAGCGCAACTTCCTGCGCAAAAAAAACGAAGACAGAAAAAAATAAGAGGGGAGAGAAGGGTGGAAAAGGGTCGTTTGTGCGACGGTCTGCGGGTTTATCCAATGATTGGAAACTCGGCGTCAGAAAAGCCAGAAAATTTGATTCTTCCTTTCGCGGGGGGCACAACACGTGACAGTTTTCCTGATCAAAGAACAGCGCGTTTGAGCCGAATGGTTGCGTGACTGGCCGTGATACAACGGCCGCCTCGAAAAACGAGTAAACAATATTGTCATAGAGCGAAAACGCGAAAAGACTTCAATTTTTGATCGTTTCGCGAAACGTTGAAACGAAAGGAGAATAAAAGAGCGAGTGAAAAAAAGAAGAGAGAAAGAGAGAGAGAGAGGATACGTGTGGAGAAGAAGAATATCCTGTTGTCGCTCGCTAACTCTTCT
>NW_006263329.1:393395-394505 GCF_000469605.1 Apis dorsata | reverse complement strand
TATTTCGTTTCTCCCTCCCTTTTTTGCGCGCTGATTTTTTTTTCTCCTCCTCTTCTTTCTCCTCTTCCTTCTCTGATGCATCCAACGCTCGTTCCAATCCCTGGAAAAATGGTTTGAAGGAAATTATTGTCGGGCATCCAGCACGGGGGTTGATAATGAAAATTACGCAGAGGATGGCTGGTACAACAGGAATTCGTTCCCTCTTTGTGAGCATCGCCCTTTCCTTTCAGCGAAGGTTCGAATCTCTCCTCCATTTCGAGATATCGCTCCTGAGAACATCCGTCAGACCGCAAGAATCCTATTCTGTCTGGCCGCGATTCGGGTTACGTGTCGAGCTAATGCGTGGGTAGGATGATTGATTGACAGTAATGGAGATGATGAAAATATGTGTTTAGAATATTTGAACGTTTGGGGGGAATGGTGATCGAGTGGAGGGATGATGTGAATTTTTATATTTTAAATACTTGTTCACTTTCTTTCTTTTCCCTCTTTTTTTTAATATTTTTATATAAAGAGATCTGGAATTACTTTCTATCTTATTTATAATAATATATATTTTTTATTTATTACTATTCTTTTGATATAAGGATTTTTAACTTTAATAAAGTTCCATTACGATTCAAGTATTTTTTAGATGGGTTTCGGGCGATAAAATAAAAATTAAAATAAAATGCATGATCGTATAACGCGATATTTTATAGTAATGACAAAACGAAAATAATGAAAAAATTTTATCGTGATACTGATAAAACGAAAATAATTAAAACATTTATGGTGAATAAGCAACGAGTGTCCACGTATATTTTCAACGTCAATGCAAATTTCAGATAGGAATATTTCCAGTAATATTTATTTGCATAATTCGTAAATATTTTTCAATCACTTTGAAAGAACGCGCGTTTATTATCACCGGCAAAATTTATTCCCTTTATTTTCCTTCGCGTCGTATTTTTTAATCAAATCCCGTGAATTATTTTTAATAACATTTTGGTAATATTCGCTTGCGCATTTTCCTCGATGTAAAATTTGAAAAACAATTTACCGATACTTAATCGGATTTGTTTCACCAAAGTGAAACATGGTAATGAAATAAAGAAAAATGGCACCGTT
>NW_006263329.1:389834-393227 GCF_000469605.1 Apis dorsata | reverse complement strand
TTTTTTTTTTTTTTTTTTTTTTTTTTTTTTTTTTTTCGTTCAAACACTCGAGCGGATGCCGAATCGGAGCAAAATTAAAAATATCGTCGAGAAAGACTGGCAACGTGTTGGAATTTTATCGAAATTAAAATGCAATCTGATAAACTGCGTATTATTTATTAAATGAAATATAAAATCGTTGCCGAGATTTTAATAAAGTTGTGGCGACATATTGTGAAATAAACTTGATACGTAAGTAAAGTATTTAATTTATATTACGACGATTGACTAAAATTGATCAGTGGAATATTCGTAATTACTTAATATCGTACAATTTGTTTGAATGAGATATTCATATACGTACATAGAATAAATATTTATTCATTTTTTAGTTATAAACAATTGTGCCGTCGAATTGGCATATTTATAACTTCGAAATTAAAAAAGACAGAAAGAATTGCTTATCATCGAAATATACCTATAATCTGTCTCTACAAATTTGCGAAAAATTGTCCCATTTACTTTAACCATGAATAATATATCTTACAATAGAGAGAGAAAGATTAAAATCATGCTCGTCCAATTAAGCATCTCATAATTTCTAATTTCTTTCATATTTCGAAGATCTTAAGGATGTTCGTTTTACTAAACGGTTTAATTAAACGAAGCAGTTAAATTTTTAATTCAGAATCGATTGCAGGAATGGTTCAAGTGCTTGAAAAATAATCTAATAAAACGAATCGTATTTTTCTTCTTATTTCCATTCTCTTATATACCTCTTTTCGGGAGGAACGAAGATATAAGCAAAGATAAAGGGAAGAAAAGGATAAGACATTTCGTTCCAGATTTCCTAATGGACTCATTAGTAACGCCATCCAACAGGCCGCAAGATATATCTGCACGAAATAACAGGATTACTAAAATCTTAAATGACCCTAAGTGCCTTTGCCATACGATAAAAAGAAGATTCATGGAGGCAATAAAATACTCTAATACCACATAGAACTCATCGATTCCCATTCGATCACCAAAGTTAAACTACATCGAGCATAGTTAGTATTTGGATAAACGACCACTTGGGAATAGCGTGTGTTGTTGATAGTTCGAAATCCATCTTAAACTAGATTTACAATTAACGAACAGTATTAATCGATGCAGAATTATTCCTTATTTGTATTTAATATCTCATTCATCCGTTTCACGTTAATATTAACTCGAATTTATCCATCTTGAAACATTTTACACCGATTCTTTTTTACGATATCCCAGTTTGTCTCCGCGTCAAACTCCTTCCCTTTCTTAGATCTTAATATCAACGATTTAAAATCTTCTAATTAATCTAATTAGAATCAAATTAGCATTCCAAGTTGAAAAAAAAGATCCTCCGTATCGAATCAACATTTAATTATCCCACGATACTGTAATCGGTGCAAAGCGGATCCCGGTTCATTAACCGGAAGACGGGTTACGCGTGGACGTGATGGGCTTATCGGTGTTCGAATCCTCGTATCTCTGTGTGCTGCCACTGTGGACGCGCACCGATTTGCGGGATTTTCCAAATTGGCTCGGGATTTGGACGGCGAAACACCCGATTTCCTCCACATCCGGTCCAAGACATTGGAGATACTTCGCGAGGCGTGGCAACTTCTGGGGCTGGTGGGTGCTGGTGGTGGTCACAAAGGAGCAGGGAGCTGTCGTTGGCTGAGCCCGGCACAATACCCCATCGCCGTGTACCATAATTAAACCGATACAGTCGGTTTGGCTGATCGAGCGTGTGATTGGATGCCGATGCATTCGCAAGACGTGGAATTAGCGGCTAAGACTCGGCTACTATCCCTGTCATTCGGGATTTGGTGGATTAATTTGGAAGGTAATGGGTTTCTGCTACCCTCCCGCTTCGATACCGCTTGATTCCTCATCCCGTATCGAGGTGGAGTTCGATTTCTTTTTTCTTTTTCTCTCTTTCTTTCTTCCTCGAGATTTCTTTCGAATCACGACGTGTCTTGGAAGAAGACTTTTGAACAGAGTTAAAGTTTCAAGTTTGTATTGTACAATGCGAAATATTATTTGGGAGACTTTAAACTGATCTTGATTATAGATGGAAGATCTGTAACATGTTCTTCGATGATTATGAAGGAAGATGGGATATATGTATTTTATTTTTGTTTTATTAATAATTAATAAATAATAAATAATAATAAATTAATTAATTTTTTGTTATAATATTTTGATATAAAAGAATTAATAATTCATCGTAGAGTATAATTATTAAAGTAAATAGAGGATCTTATAAATTGTTAATTTCACAAGATTCGTAATGAGATCGTTTCTATCAAAAAGGATATATTATATTATATTATTTTATCATTTTATAAATTCAATATTTTAAACAATTGTGATCAATTTATAATAATCAATCTCTCGAACTTAATTTTTCTCCCATCGTCATTTTCTTTTTCACCACTTTTCTCTACTGATTTCTCTAATTACCCTCTCGAATTTCTTGTTCGTGATTTCCATGTCTCGAAGAAGAATAAGTTGTTACCATTCTACACGATCCATTCGTTCTTCGGTGTCTTTCGTGACTGACGATATACGAGGGAACAACGAGTCGCGGGCTCACGACACGAGGAAACCAGATTGCACATTGCTCTAACAAGTTCGCGTTAATTGACACGTGGAACAGTGGGTGGAAAGGTGAGGATGTTAGAAATTGTCTTACATTTCCCTTCGTCCATAATTTCGTCTTCCGTCCTCCCGAAAGGGGACGAAATCGCGAATGAGATCGGAACGGGTGAACTAATCTTCCTCTAACTTTCGTTATAATCCATCCACGGAACTTTTTCTTTCCGCGAGAGAATTCATAAATGCTTGGGATGGTTGGGAGGAGGATTTTGGAACTGGGCTAAGTGAAAAATTCGATTCGCCAAGAAGATCTTTAATTCCATTTCCATCCCCATATTGGCTCCTTGGTCTGATTTTTCGAACGTGGCTCGCATTATACTCTTCGTCCCTTTGAACACCCTCCGTTTGAACAGTCAGTTTCGAACGAGAAAGATTTTTTTGAAAGAATTTTTGACGAGAATCAAAAGTGGAGATAGGAGGTTCCATATTGTTTCGAGCGATTGGTATTGAGCAAGAAAATAGATGATAATGTGTACGAAGAGGTGTGTGTACAATTTTTAAAAAAGTAGACGATGAACAAATTGTAAATTTCTATCAATTTTTCATATACAATAATGATTTACTTAGAACGAAAGGTTTTGGATAAGTTTAAAGAGGTTTTGAGACAAGTTTGCGACTTCAATGTAGGAGGATTCTTCATAAGATTCTTATAAGCAATATTTTCCAAGAAATGAACTTATTTGTCGCATAATTTAGTTTTAAACTCGATCGAATTCTATTAAAATTAGG
>NW_006263329.1:388509-389752 GCF_000469605.1 Apis dorsata | reverse complement strand
ACTTTAAACCGTTGTAACTCCGAAGATAATGACTTTTTATCGACGGGTGAAAGATCGTTAGAAACGCGGATCTTTGCTCTTTAAAATGCTCTTTAATTTATTTCGATACGACTTTCGGTTCCCGAGATATCGTAGTGTAAAACGAAGAGTAATTTTTGGTCGTTTACCATCTCCGTCCTTCTCGCTTACTTGGACCTCTCGCTCTCGTCTCACTGATCTATCCCAAACTCCAGACGAGTGGCAGACGCGATTCCTGGAAGTGCGTAGTACTTTCAGAAAAAAATGTAGGTCACTGGAGCAGCTCATTCATAAACTCCTTACTGTTTTAAGTTTTATTGACACGCAACCGATATCAAGATAATTCAAGAAATGCCTTTAATGGTGTGATCTCCCCTGTGTTCTGAGTGGATTTTGATGACAAAATTTTTAGTTTCTTTTTGTGTATTTTATCTGAAAAATTGAAGTTTCATTTGTGATTGCAATTGTAAAGAATATTTATGTAATATGAATGATAATTTTAAAAAATTGTCTTCATTAAAAATTACTATTTATTATATTTACATATTTATTTATTGTATAATGAACGTAAAATAATAAACCATAAGAGGAAGATAATTGTCGAGTATTGTACGTGTATCAACGATCAAAATGTCATTTGACTAATATGATTGATAACAGCAATATTTATCTTTTATTAATTTATCCTTAATGAATGTACAAATTACATTAATGATTATTTGCATCGATGATTAAATCAATTATAATATTAAATATTTCTATTAATTATTAATCCTTTGTAAATTAATCGAATATTATTTTTGCAATTTAATAAATATCTCTTCTCTTATATTATATTCCAATACCAGTAATCAATATTAAAGATTTCTAAATTTAAATAATTTACTCAAGATAACAAATCTTTTATTTAATATTTGAAAAAGAAGTATTAATTTATATAAATCCCAAAACAAATTTTATTTCTATAAAGAGATTCTTTCACACTAGAAAAAGTTGAAAGACTTTGATTAAACATATATAACGCAATTTTCTTTCATGTTATATTTTTTTCAACAAAAATGTGATTCTTTATTTATAAGATGAAAAGAAAGTTTTACGATACAGGTAAATTTCTGACAATCCGCGAAATTGACATTTGGCTCTACTACGGTATACGTTATTTTTTCAAATTTTTTTGATATTCTAAATCACAGATGTAGCCGAGATCCGTATCACTCGATTTTCG
>NW_006263329.1:385124-388356 GCF_000469605.1 Apis dorsata | reverse complement strand
TTCCACGTGATATATAGCCGCCATTTTTTTTTTTTTTTTGAGTAACTCCTCGTCAAAATAGAGATCGTGCGAAAAAAATTCATGTCCTCTTAACTTATCACATTGCGCCATTTTTTTTTTTTCGTTTCGTGATTAATATCGTGCAATTTTACTTGGTTGAAAAAATAAAAACATTTACTTAATATAATGCAAATATTCCATTAATATTAATTTCTGGAAATATGTGTACGAAAAAACAGATTTTAAAGAATAAATTCAAATGAATAACAAAATTAAATTTCCTAATTGTTGCATTGTCAGTGTGTTTTGATCACAAAAATAAAATCAGACGTTGTTAAATGATTTATTGATATTATTCATTGATAAAGAATAATTTTCGTATATTAAATACCATGACATAACATTGCTAAGAATATTAAATAGAGTGATGTTTAATTTCATTTTCATATTGAATTTGGAAACAATGAACAACATTAAATGTTTTACGAATATTTTTATCGATAAAATATATTTGCGCATACATATACATTGCTTAAAATTTTGATAAAATATTGGTAATTTTTTATTACAGGTAAGTAGTGGTCTCCATGGAACATGTTGAATTGACGAGCAGTTTTCTAAATCTGTGAGTAAAGTTTGCTTTATTAATTAAATACTGGACTAGTGAAAGATTGATGTTGTGTCCAATCTTCAAATAATATAGCAACACGAAAGTAATTATTAAAATTAGCATTTTTGAAATATTTAAGTAATTATAAGAATCTAAAATTTTTCGATTTGCTAATCAGTTTTTAACATTTAGTTTTCAATCCATTCAATATTAATAACTAAAAAATAGATCGAATATTTCATTTTAATCAGATGATTCATAAATCATAAATATCAAATTTTTCAAAGTTACGAAATTTTATTAAAAATTCAAGTAAAATTTCTAAAATACCTGCATGGATAATTCTAATGTAATAATTGTAGGAATCATTAAACGCAATAATGGAACGAGCGAAAACAATTTTCCGATGGTAAAAGCGATCCCTGAATCTTATAAACATGTTAATTGCGCGGAACTTCCCTTAACAGGTTAATACTTGCTCGTGTACACGAGGGCTCGTTTTGGATATTGCATGGGTGAAACTAAATTTCGAAGTTGCTTCGTTTATGACCGAATTATTATTCGAGCCTGTACGTATCGTTCCCTCGTTAATCTTTTCTTTATCGCGTTCAGAAAGGATAATATTCGAAGAATTTTAATTCTAAATAGAGAATATAGAGAAATGGATTTAATAATTTAAAATTTTACTAACATGAATTCGAATATCAATCTAAATTTTGAATTAATTAAAAATTTTTAGACATGTTTAAATATGAATATAATTTTTAATAGTTAAAAATATTGTCTGATAATTTTAAATATTAAAATTTCATATAAAAATTTTTTTATCAGACTATCAGAAAGGAAGATCTAAAAAAATCGTACTTCGTTTAACATATTACGAGATATTATTATAGTCTTTGTACATGTACAAATTATAAATAATTAAAAAGAACATGAAAATTAACTGATGTACGGAATAATATAATATTTCTTTCATATACAATACATAGAAATTATAAATAGTTAAAAAAAAAAAGGAAAAAAATGTTAATCAACAATTTTAAAGTTGGAAATCTATACTATATTTAATACTTTACTCTTTTATTCCAATTTCGTAGTTCAATTTGACCACAAAGCAAATATTCAACGATCCGTGTTCAATGATCGCGATATTTCCAGATAACGAAACTCATAAAATGACAAACGTCTAAATTCCCGATAGCCTTCTGGCCCAATGGAAAAACATTTTCCGACTCATGTAGCATGTAAAAGACGGTGTGTTGTTTGTTACGGAGCTGTCAGAGACGAGAAATCGGTTTCCCCGATCATATTTCGAGCGGAACGAATGTGACAGTAAAATACCTTTCCACTGCATCGTTGTTTTTCAGCTTTTAATCTTAAAAACGATACGTATCAAAATGGAAGGAAAAACATTGGATACAATAGTAAAAAAAAGAAAAAAAATGTGCGGTGCTCAAGATTTAATCAGCGAGTGAATATAATCGAAACGTTGAGGCGGAGATTTTCGTCGAATAATTATTATTTACCAAGTTCTTCCCCATTGATACTACGTGTTATACTATCGAAACGAATCAATGAATTGTTTGTCGTGTCAATTTATGAATTTAATTTCGATACACTCTTATTCCAGTGTTAGGATTTTAAAACGAATTTGTTGAATTTAGGGGTGATAAATAATTAACCTGTTCGATTTAATTAATTCAATTATTGTTTACTTACAAGGAAATTCGTTTTACTGAAATGAATATTCTAAATAATTTGAAATATAAAATTTATGTATAAATGATATTAAAATTGTATCTCGAATTATACAATTCGAGGGAGGAGTCGAAACAAATTTTATTTTGTATTTTTACTAAATATCTGGCTATTGATTGTACTGTAATTTTTCATACATCCATTACACATAACATACAAAGATTAACTTTGTCTTAATGTTAATCCTTTGTTTTCCAATTTTTTCTTGGACTTTGATCTACTTCTCCTCACCAAAATATAAGAAAAACCAAGTCTTCGAATGTTTATCCCGCGTTATCGAACCAAATAATTAAATCATTCCCAATGCGAATTCCTATAAATATACCTTGTGTATCCGTTGAATATTCGAATTACAATTCCCTTGTCACGGGAAAATAAATACAAATAAATATTCCCGTGATCTCCGGTTGTTGGACACGCGATTATCCATTGATAAATTAATATTCAACCACGATTCATCAGCGCTCGTTTGTTTAAACGATTCAATGTCTTCTCTTAACAGGAAATCACGGCTGCATCGCGTAATTAGTGCGCCTTGATGAATCGATGTAACCTATTGAGGAAGATTTAACGCCACGTCTCGTGTATTGGGTTTATACGATAAAGGCTTCATAGATCGACAATTCGGTAAATAAGCAAGCGTCGAACGGATTGAGTAAACGTTGTCTCGGCGATGAAGTTAACATCACTCGGCTTCACTTCTCGAAACACGTTGGACAGGTGTGAATGGGCATTGTTGAGCTTGGAAATACCATCGAAGAAGAAGAGGATTTAATTCTTCGAGAGATTGCGCTTCGATCGATTCGAACGTGAAAAATGAAGATTTCGCTTGTCAAACGAACTTGATTGTTTCGAAGTTGA
>NW_006263329.1:375783-384949 GCF_000469605.1 Apis dorsata | reverse complement strand
ATATATATATATATATCGTGCCACAAAGAATATTTAAAGAATTCTTGTATCGTTTAACTCCTTTTTGTACGGGATAGAATAGGATTATAAAATTTATCGAAGAGATTTATTTGCCCTTTTCTACAAATTTACAACGTCTTTAAAGTTGGAGGTTCGAGTAAAGGGGCCGATCGATATTCGAATAATTTGCATTAAACGAGTTTGCTTCCTTAGGCAAGTAAAACTCTGCTGTTTAAAAGAGACGAATTAAAATTCCATTCTCAGACCAAGTTCTAAATCTCTTACGCGGACAGTTCCCTCTTCTTGGAACGTTAGTTTCCCTTTTCTTTTTCTTTTTTTTTCTTTCTTGCAGTTGTCCAATTCAGTTGTGCAATAGCCTTTTAACTACTTCGTTACGAAAGTAGAGAAACCTGAATATCCAATTATAAATATTCCTTCACTCGAACGATCATTTTGCATCTCGTCGAACACGATTTGAAAAGTACAATTTCCAAAAATAATCTTTCCAAGATCTTTCTTCGCAAAATATTTTCCTCGTCCAAAATCGCTCGAAAAATAATCGTTTCTGTCACTCGAACGATCTCATCAAATACGATTTAATTTCCAAAAATAATCCTTGTCGTTCCTTTCACAATCTTGGAAACCTTCTCTCGTTTGAACGATTTTTCAACTATGATTTAATTTCTTTTCAAAATTGCAAATCTCGATATTATCATATCAACGTTCCTTTACGTCCAACATTTTTTTCCTCACTGAAAAAAATAATCATTTCTGTCACTCAAACGATCTCATCAAATACGATTTAATTTCCAAAAATAATCCTTGTCGTCCCTTTCACAATCTTGGAAACCTTCTGTCGTTCGAACGATTTTTCAGCTATGATTTAATTTCTTTTCAAAATTGCAAACCTCAATGATTATCACGTCAACGCTCCTTTACGTCCAATATTTTTTCCCTTGTCCATAATCGCTGGAAAAAATAATTATTTCTGTCACTCGAACGATCTCATCAAATACGATTTAATTTCCAAAAATAATTCTTGTCGTCCCTTTCACAATCTTGGAAAATTTCGAACGATCTCATCAAATACGATTTAATTTCCAAAAATAATTCTTGTCGTCCCTTTCACAATCTTGGAAAATTTCGAACGATCTCATCAAATACGATTTAATTTCCAAAAATAATTCTTGTCGTCCCTTTCACAATCTTGGAAAATTTCGAACGATCTCATCAAATACGCTTTAATTTCCAAAAATAATTCTTGTCGTCCCTTTCACAATCTTGGAAAATTTCGAACGATCTCTCAGCTACGATTTAATTTCCAAAAATAATTCTTGTCGTCCCTTTCAAAATCTTGGAAAATTTCGAACGAAATTCTCTCAGCTACGATTTAATTTCCAAAAATAATAATTTTCAAAATTCTTTATTTACAACACTCTCCTCGCCCATAATCGTTGGAAAAAATAACCATTTCCGTCGCTGGAACGATCTCTGCATTCCCGTTATTCTCCATAAGCCAAAAATTCACGCGCCCCGCGATCACGATGCCTCGTGACGCGTAAACGTCGCGCAGGGATTAATCCGCGAGATGGAAATTTGGAAATTGGAACGAGTGGGGCGTTTCAATTCTCCGCGCTTCCCGACCGGTCCACGAAAAATCATTACCGAGCTTTATCATCGCGCGATGATCGATGAAATTAGCGGCACGGTCGAAATTCGTTTTACACGGGGCGATGATGCGTAATGGGTATATGGCGCTGGACGTACACCGTTTTACACCGTTTCAAAATATTATAATTCCGGGGGCGACACGGCGGGGCCAGATTCGATTAAAATCTCGGGCCGAGATATGTTTTAACGGGTGCTCGTCGATATGGCTATAATGGATTTGACTTTGCGGGTAAAATGTTTGGGAAAACGATTGTGTATTCGGTGTGGATCGTCGAAAGATGTGCCTTCGAATTTTGCTTCTATGAATTAACGATGGGAAAGTAACGAGATTTTTTTCGCATCCAGAGAAGTATAGAAAGAGTAACTATTTTAAAATGTACACCTTTTATTTCAATTTCATTAATCCAATAAATTTAACAATAACTAACTAAATAACCTAAAAATTTAATAACCCAATTAAATAATTTATAAATTTAACAACAATCAATTGGTTGATTGGATTAATGCAAAGATTTGGCAGCTTTTATACGTATGTCCATACGATTGTCGATGAAATAAATTGTCAAACTTTCGTTTTAATTATTTAACGAATAAATATGAATATTTTTATCTTTATTACCGTAAAATTAATTAGGAAAATCTAATTATTTGACATTCTAAATATTCGAACATTTGAAAAAAGTAAAAATCTATATACAGCAGATAAATTCTTTGATAACAATTTTAGAAAACAGAAATGATAATTAAATGTAATGATCGAATAATGTATTATCGTCGGAAAGTTTCAACTAGATATGATCGGAGAAAAATTCAAATCGTTCATTACGAATTTAAAGCACTATTCGATTCGTTCGAGTATAATGACAAAGATTAAACGGTTCACAACCGATCGCAATCGAGCAATTTCATCGTTCTATACTATCGTTAATCAAAACTTAATACCTCGGTCGGGTAATTAATCTCGAGAAAACCGAAACTCATCGAAAGCTCGATAACAGGGCGGGACTAATCGAAACGTCATGCGGCGGATTCGAAACATTTGGACCGTGGATGAAGCCGTAGAGAAATAACAACAGGGTAAAAAAAAAGAGTATCCATACGCATACAAGCATACTGGTACAAATTTTTAACATTCCTCTTGGGTAGGGTAATAAGTGATGAAAGGGAAATTCGTTGAAAAATTGTTCTAAAAATAAAAGAAAAAAGGAAAAAATAATCATTGAACGGCTAACAATGAACAAATGGAAAATGTAGATTTGTATCGAATAATGAATAGAAATGGGTTCAAGTTGGACAATTTACATTTTTGATATCTATTCGATTCAATGTTAGTTCCAACAATATTATAGAATTACAAATTGTGAGAATTATAGTTAAAGTAAGTTGTAATTATTTGATTGTAATTAGTATTTGTTATAGAAATAAAGTTTATTATTCTAAGTTTTTAAATCCTCGAGTACCCCACAATGATAGACACGAATCTTTTATTTTTACTTATATTATATCATTCTGAAAAATAAAACAATTGCTGAATTTTTTTTATTTCTAAAGTACCTTCCATTCACACATTATTTAAAAAAATGTATAATAGAATCGCAACAAATTTTAATATTGATATGAGAGAATCAGTCAAACGATTGATTAATTTTTCTCAAACCAAACAATTCAATAAAATTAATCATTTTATTCATTTCGAATAATACAATTTACGTATAATTTATTTCATTATTTACTTCGCATTATTTATAACATAAATATGCAGGCAGTAAATCGATTGTTAATATCGTAAGATCGATTGCACGATCAAACGGTGTCTCTGTTACACACAATTGAATTAACAATATGGCCGATCAATCAATGGCCATCAGAGTTCGCAATATCGGCGGGAGAAATACTTAATTTCCTTAAAAGCTTCGTTCCATATTCGATATGCACGAATAAAGAAAGGTATTTACGTAACAAATGTCGCCATATTTGTACTTCATACCTCTCAGCGAATTTCACTCGAAATCCTGAACGAAAGACAGCGCCAATTTACGAAGGAATTATTTGTCCTTCGTCTCTGCAATTGCTCTCTCCTCTTCCACGATAATATTTCTTGGAAGAGTGATTTTTGAAGTGATGAAAGTCGTAAGATTCGTTTGATCGAATTTTTACGAATTTGAAAATGTGATTCTTTGATAATTAAAAAGAAACCTCGAGCATTTCATAGATATTTTAATTCAATAAATTATTTCAAAAAGGTTTTTATCGCGTTGAAAAAATTCGAGATTTTAATCTCGAGAATTAAACGATTTTATTATTGAAAATATTTGTGAGAGATTCGAGGATTATGAAAAATTTAATAAATTTATATTTTGAAAATATATTGAAACGAATTTGTAAATATATTCGAAGAAAAAAATATAATATAATTTTACATTGGAAATGGATAAAAATTCAGCAATTTAAAATATTCATATACCTTCTAATTTTTAATCTCAATTTATGATACCATTAAAACATCTTAACTTGCCCATAGAGGAATCGTAGAGGGTGTTTTATTTGTATCGGAGCACACATTTACATCGAATTTCTGAATTTTGCACGTGTTCTGCGCAAACGCTGCTGCATAGTGAATACAAGTATGCAATTCAAAGGATATTATACACACCCTTTCATTCAAGAAACCAATCCACAATTCCATAGCCCATAGTATCTGAATTCTGATATTATGCTGTTTTACAATACCATAGCAGGAAAGTGGGAACTTTTAATTAGAGTTTACAGTCGTTAAGTACTATAAACGTTTATTAAATTTTGCTCAATAAGACGTTTAATTAACAATTAAACAGAATTTAACTATAATTATAAGATACGAGAAAATTAATCTAAACGTTATCGAATTTCGATTTTAATCGTTTACCGACACGATTGTTATTAACTCGTGATAATTATAAAATGATATCACAAGTGATATTGCTAATTTCAAAACGATAATTCATTTAAAATGATTAACGAGAACGAAAAATGTTATACTTGAATTTCTTCTACAATAAATAAAATTTAAAAATACTTCGATCAATAATGGACAATATTTTTCAATTTGAACAAAACATCAAACTATTTTTAAAATACAAAAAATTGTTATCTTTATTATGTTATAACTATCTTCAAAATACAATAAATAAAATTTAAAAACATTTCGATCAATATTGGACAATATTTTTCAATTTGAACAAAACATCAAACTATCCTTAAAATACAAAAATCCCAAAAGCTCACATTTCGTAACAATTTTACCCCTATTCCACAAACACGAACAATACCTTAACCAACCCCAACAACATCCCTGAACGAGCACAATCACGAAAGACAAATCAGATCAACAAAAGATATACTCAAGCACACACTCCCACTCCGAATCCCTCGCGCGTAATCTCAAGAAACCATCCCCCGAAAGGAATCCAACCCCCAACCTCGTTGTTCCCTCGCTTCATAGCCAAGAGATTGGCCAAGACGTCGTGTGTCGATGTCGCCAGAGGAGGGGGGAGCGACAAACGTGCAGCAAACACCGCACACTTATTCATTGTCACTCTTCCCTACGTGTGTGCGACACTCCACCCCCTCTGTCTGTGCGAGCGGTAACGATCCCCTCCTCGACGCGTGCCAAAAGTGCATCGACCCAAAGCGCATCCCCATTTCCTTCCCGCTAATATTTCCCCGCCAAGTCGAAAAATACGACTCGACTCGTAGGAGGAATCAGCTTCTTTCCAATTGGATCGTTTTCGTTGGAGATGCGTGAAATAAGAGGAACGAGGGGAGGGGAGAGAAAGAGAGAGATCAAAGTGGTCAAAGAGGACCACAGTGCGTTTGGAAGTTTCCAGGCGACAGATATTCGAGGAAATGGTTTTCTTTTTGGGGAGGGTCTGACGTGAGGGATGGTGAAGATGTTGTTTTGGGGGATGATGGGGACGAGTGATGGGGATTTGGAAGAGGGATTGTAATTGGAGAGATATGTTTTCTCTCTGTATTTCTTATTTCTTTTGTAGGGTGCATGATGATGCGTGGTGTTCTGAGATCGGAGGAGAAGGGTTGAATGTGTTATTCAAGAAAGAAGGTTGGAAAATGTTGCAGCGAAAGTATTAAAATAAAGAAGGTGGAAGTTTCGCGGGTTAAAAAAGAATAATTGAGGAAAGGAGACGATTGTTTTTCGACTAAGGAATTAACAGGAATTTATTTGTATTGTAAATTTTATCCGAATGATTGATATCAAGGCATTATGAGCACAACTCTAAACACATTCAGAAATAAACACACGTTGCGCGCTTCTCGAATTGTATAATATCCATAAATTTGCATGCACACATGTTCCTACGTTACAAAGATTAATAATACGGTTCAGCCAACGCAGTTACATAATTTTATAGACAAACTTCGGTTGTAAATCTTCGAAAGCACCAACGTTTCACCGGTTCCTAAGCGAGATCTCTTAACGTATAATCTCTCATCTATTACATAAATATAATATAAGGTTGAAAAAGATGGATTGAAAAACAAAGAAATGTTCTTCGTTGTCCCTATCGTTTGAATGTAAAGTTCAGAAAAATAAAGGAAAGAAAACAAGATTAGAAAAGAAAAATATCCCTCGTTCCTCTTAAAACAACTGAATCTTCCATATTTTACCCATATGAATGCAAAAATGGGAATAAAAGAAATAAAATTCTTTTGGAGAGGGGAAAGCAAGCCCTTCTCTTTCCAATAAAATAACTATAAAAATTGAAAAAGAAGAGGAGATCGTATATTCTTCATTTGTAAACGAATATAATCCTTTAAAGTCTACCACCTAAAAAGAGAAAGGTTAGTAGAAAGTAATCTCTTAGAATTCCTACTATCTTTCTATATGTACATAACTTACCGCTGCTAAAAGACAGAACAATTTTTTTCCTCTTTTTCAAGGAATAAAAACAAAAAAAGAAAAATACTTCCACTTCCACCTCGCGACTTCCGCATTACGAGGCATTAAAACCATGCTCGGTCCAATTAGGAAGAGAAACAAGGCAATTAAATAACGAAACAAATACGAGGTTCCCGCGACAAGCAAGTTGGTCGAGCAAACACGGATCAGGATTTCCGTGGGAATCTCTACGTTACAAGAAACGTCTATCTCGTGAGCGAGAGCCCGTGAACGAAGAAGGAATATTTGCTCTTGTCCCCGCGTCGGGCACGCGCCATAAAACCGCCACCCCTGTGGCTTAAGTCTGCGAGGCGACAGCGGTCGGCCGAGGTTGCGGTGCAATTGTCTTTGCTTGCTCAACGGTCAACTATTTTTCGACTGTGACGTGGTTTCGGGATTCCTTTCGTGGTAGAGGAGGAAGAGGAGGAGGAGGAGGGCAGCGAAAGTGAAACGTTACTTTCGCCGTTTCCACGGGCAAGAAATCCTGGGAATCTTGGTATGCGTGACCACGAAATAATGGAGCTTTGCTCACGGTCGAGCATGGATTTTCTTTCCCTTTTCCTTCGTGATAAAGCTGAACTCGAATTGATCAGATTAAATTCTCTCTTAAATTTTATATTTAAATTGGATTAATTTAAATTTTGTGCAATGATATAATTAAGGAGAAATAGGTTTTGAGAATTTCGTTTTTATTTGTTTAATAATGATTTATGATTTGACGATTTATTTTTGTTTCGAATGAAAGGAATTCGATCCTTTGTTATTTTTTCCGGATATTTGATTTGGATTTTGTTCAATATCGTATTTCAATTGTATTATTTATTTGATAGTTATTATCATTGATTGTGTAACTATGTATATTTACTTAAACAAATTATAGAAATTTCATAATGAAATTGGAATTGGACCAGGATTTATAATTTGTATTGTTAAATATATATATATATATATAAAATAAATGTATAAACGATTTGCAAATATTTTTTAAATTCGTTACTGTTACGTACTAGAAAATTTATTAAGATTGATAAGATTAGAACTTGTGATTTGTATAATTTAATTCAGTTGTGTAAAAAAAGTTCTCATATATATAGTGGAAATGAATTTAATTTAATCTTAACTTTATTTAAATGTAAATGCATTTTGTAAATTTCTGGAAAAATATAATATTTTAAACTTTATATTTATTATCATAGATCTAGTGGTACAAGGATTATTAAAGTTATAGTCTAGTGATACATATAGTGGTATATATATCTATAATCTTCATCGCATACATTGTATGTAGTAGAATTAAGATAAGGATTAAATTCTCTTTCAATTAACCAGTAAAAGGGAAAAAACAAAATTTGCAAATAGATCTAGCCATTCTAAAATTACTCATGAATATATTATCTTAAAAAGTAAATCTCTTTCTTTGCTGTTACAATTACAATTATATTATTATAATATCTTCACTATAAATCATTTAATTGCAAATTTCACATATACAATTTCTTTCTCAAAATTGAACTAAACTTTTGCCAAAGAAAAATGAAATCATTATTGATCTAAAAGTATGACTTATTATAAGTAAGATACTTATACAGTAGAATTTTATTTAACTATAATAAACAAATGAAAATAATTTAATGGCTAATAGTACACAAATCTATTTAAATGAATTATTTTATATTTATATTTTCATTTAAATAAATAATGCGCTTATTTGCAATAAGAAAGAGATAGTGATATAAAAAATTCATAACTTTTATTGTAAAATTTCTTCCTTTTTATTTTTTAATTCCAATGATAATATATTCATCAGAATATTTTGTAACATTCTAATTCTTTAAATATCTCCAATTTCGTTTTAACAATTAATACTGCATACATATCAGAATTATAAAAGTATCTTATAAAGAACTCTTGTATGTACTAAAAAAAAAATGTAATGATTTATTCAAAAAAATAAATGAATAGATGAACAAAACAGCTACGTGTCGCCTCAAAAAAAAATTCCTCGCCCTTTCAAAACAAAATCCGCACATTCTCTCCAACTTCATGGTCCAACTCCTATTCTCTCCTCTTCCACCCGCATTCCCTCCCCTATTTTGATATTACTCTTCACGCTACTACAACTATCAAATATCAATTTCAATTATTAAATTTAATTTCCACGTATGCTACGATAAGGAAACACGTCTGTTCACGATACAACGAGTGAAGCAGATAGCGTAGAATGCTCGGTCAGAACATTCGAATAGGGTTGATGTTCACGTATATTCCGATAACGGAAGATCTAACCGTGCGTATCCTGATGCAACGATCAACACCCATAATAGGGCATCGAAACACGATTTACTGACTCGCGAGACAGAAGAGCATCCGTGTGAAAGCGGAGAAGGGTCGTATTCTCGTGCCATTTTCACGGGAGAAGAGATAATAAAAAATAAAATCTGTTAAACGGGGCATAATTTCGCTTAATCCCGTTTGCACTGGGACAAAAAGAGAGAGAGAGAGAGAGAGAGAGAGAGAAGCCGAGTTATACACACAGGACGTTTATAGACGGGAAACGAT
>NW_006263329.1:374366-375470 GCF_000469605.1 Apis dorsata | reverse complement strand
GGAGGGGGGAGGGGGAGGGAGGAAGGGAGACGAAAATGGGGAATAAATGTGGCGAGAATGGGAATATTAACGGGGAATCTAATTAATGGTGAATAAATCAACGTGGATGTTGAAGTTTCGAGGCTGAACGGAATTCTTTCAATGGAATTTCATTCTTGGTGACACGTTTCACGTTTTCTTCTTTTCTCCTCGCTTTCTCTCTCTCTTTCTCTCTTTCTCTTTCTCCATCTCTCTCTCTCTCTCTTTCTCTTCGCTAATTATCGGGTGAGTGACGGGCGTACAGGCGGCGACGTTTCATTTGCGACAAATCGTGACATAATTAGCGAAATTTAATATAACGCGCTGTTAATGAGCTGTTCCAATTTATACGACCGTTTCAGACTCGGCAAAAATTATAAAAATAGTATTGAAACATCGGTGTTACCGTGGACCGATATCGATACACGAAAACTCGTAAACTGATCGAAGAACCGACTTATAATGGCGGCGATAAAGTAGATTTTGGCAATATAAAGAAAGAAATATTGAATATAATATAGATTTTCAAGAGATTAGAAAGAAAAAAGAAGAAAAATTCTTTTCTGGCTGTGCATTTTTCTTTGTGAGTAACAGGTTTCACATTAGAAAAGTAAAAATTTACTTTTAATGAAACTTGAGAGCATAATGGATTATAAATAGACCAGATTTATAGGATTATAATAGCAAATAACGTTAAAAAAATAAAAATTTCAATATTTTTTTGTTCTTATTAAATGTTTAGTATCCAATAAATATAAGTAAATGAAACTAGATATAAGTAAAATGATGAAAAAATGAATCGTTCCTGAAAAAATTTGGCGAACAGGTACGTATACAGGTAAGTATAAAAGGTAAGTAAAAAAAGAAAAAAAGTACAGTGAATTTCACTAAAACTTCAAAGAATATGATATCTATCATTATATTCCTCTAATACATATTCGAAAATAAAAACAAATATTTCTACCATGAAATACTTGGAAAAATTTCAAATACCACCAATTCATAAATTATATTCTCCTAATAGAAAATCGAATTTTTGGCCGAATGCTTCATCCGTACGAAATTCATTCGGAAATTTCCACGAAT
>NW_006263329.1:364404-373640 GCF_000469605.1 Apis dorsata | reverse complement strand
TCGACCTCCTATCATGTCATGTTCTCCTAATACAAAGTCGAATTTTTGGACAAAAATTTTTCAATCGGTCCGGGAATTTCGATCTCAATCTTTTTTCTTAAATATCTCGTTTGTTTTTAATAATATTAAAAAATGCTTGGGATAAAAGTTGAAGGGTTTCGAAAGGGCTATATTCTCGCGCCCTCAGTTTTTTCGTAGATGCACTCATAAAAAACTTATCAAGCTCAGCTTTATTTTTTTAATGGCATTGTATACAATTTAGAACTCCAGTCTATGCATCTTGAAATTCTCTATAAAAATGTATAGAACCTTTTATGGTAAAAAACTATTAGTTTAAAAGATATTCAATTAAATTTATTTATTTCCGAAACTATAATTTTTTTGCTACATATGGTTCAATACTTTTTTACAGAGAATGCTATGGTGCATCAAACTGTGTATTAAAAAATTTATGGTTCTATTTAAAAAAACAACATTCATTTGTATAAATCCTTTACGCTTCCAAAAAGAAAAAAATTAATAACAAAGGGATGTGCTACTCTCGAAACCATTCAATTTTCGTTTAAAACGTTTTTTAATATCTTCAAAAACAAGCGCGATACATCAGATAATATTATACGAACACCCGGTATAATGTATTATGCATTCGGTACCTAAAAATAATCGAATTATTCCAAATAATAGAGATACAGCATTTTTTTTTTAAATTAAAAAATGATAAAAAACGTACCAAAAATAACAGCATTCATGGTAAAAAATAAATGCGAACGATCTAGTTATCTAAATTTACATAAATTTTGAACAAAAATGCTTTAAAGCTCTAAAAAAAATGACAACGTTAAGAAAAATGATAAAAAAATGAATAGGAGAACGGTATATTTACGACAAATGAGTAAAAAACTCCTTCTAAGTTATGTTCTCCTAATAGAAAATCGAATTTTTGGCCAATTGCTTCTTCCGTACGAAATTCATTCGGAAATTTCCACGAATTTGACGTCAGTTCCAAGAACAGTAAAAATTCTCAGAAGTTGACGTCAGTTCCAAGAACAGTAGAAATTCTCAGAAGTTGACGTCAGTTCCAAGAATTTTAGACGCTCCGAGAATTTGACGTCATTTCTCGGGAAAATTTTTCGATCGACTTCTTATCATGTCATGTTCTCCTAATACAAAGTCGAATTTTTGGTCAAAAATTTTATTTGTTTGATCTATTTGGAAAATTCCAAGAATTTTAGACGCTCCGAGAATTTGACGTCATTTCTCGGGAAAATTTTTCGATCGACTTCTTATCATGTCATGTTCTCCTAATACAAAGTCGAATTTTTGGTCAAAAATTTTATTTGTTTGATCTATTTGGAAAATTCCAAGAATTTTAGACGCTCCGAGAATTTGACGTCATTTCTCGGGAAAATTTTTCGATCGACTTCTTATCATGTCATGTTCTCCTAATACAAAGTCGAATTTTTGGTCAAAAATTTTATTTGTTTGATCTATTTGGAAAATTCCAAGAATTTTAGACGCTCCGAGAATTTGACGTCATTTCTCGGGAAAATTTTTCGATCGACTTCTTATCATGTCATGTTCTCCTAATACAAAGTCGAATTTTTGGTCAAAAATTTTATTTGTTTGATCTATTTGGAAAATTCCAAGAATTTTAGACGCTCCGAGAATTTGACGTCATTTCTCGGGAAAATTTTTCGATCGACTTCTTATCATGTCATGTTCTCCTAATACAAAGTCGAATTTTTGGTCAAAAATTTTATTTGTTTGATCTATTTGGAAAATTCCAAGAATTTTAGACGCTCCGAGAATTTGACGTCATTTCTCGGGAAAATTTTTCGATCGACTTCTTATCATGTCATGTTCTCCTAATACAAAGTCGAATTTTTGGTCAAAAATTTTATTTGTTTGATCTATTTGGAAAATTCCAAGAATTTTAGACGCTCCGAGAATTTGACGTCATTTCGCGGAAAAATTTTTCGATCGACCTCCTATCATGTCATGTTCTCCTAATACAAAGTCGAATTTTTGGTCAAAAATTTTATTTGTTTGATCTATTTGGAAAATTCCAAGAATTTTAGAGATTCTAAGAATTTGACCTCATTTCCAAGAATTTTAGACATTCCCAGAATTTTGCGTCATTTCCAAGAACTACTAGAGTTCTCGGAAAAATTTCTTGAGAGACCTTCTATTAATTTATGTCCTCCTAATACAATATCGAATTTTTAAGAAACAAGAATTTTTGTCAAATTTTTAGACTGATGTTTGGAAAATATGTTAACAGAATTTTTGTACATATTTTCTCTAGAATTCTAACGCAAATATTTTTTATGAGATTGTTATTATTAAGAAGATTGCATATAATTTATTGTACTGTTTTTATACTTACCTGTTATACTTACCTGTTATACTTACCTTTCTATACTTGATTTTTATAATCATCCTTCTATACTTACCTTTTATATAGCCATATTTTTAGCCAATTAATCATTTTTTTAACAGTTTACTTAATTCTAAAGGATTAAGGAATGTAAGGGGTGGATTATATGACAATATTATGTTTATATTATATTAAAAAATCTTTCAGATAAAAGTTATATGATTTCAAGATACGACATAATCCGATGTCATTAATTTTTGTACAAATGGATACATCGAGGATTTACGGAAGTTAACTTCATTTTTTTAATGAGAACCATATGTTTTTTAATGCACAATTAAATAATTAGATAAAATTCCTTATTCTTTGAAAAAAAAATCCATTCATTCACATAGCAAAAATTCATTAGTTTAAAAGATATTTAATTAGTTTAATTATTATTCTAATTATTTGCTATATAAACTTTGATATTTTTCTGTAAAGAATTTGAAATGCAACTATTGAATTATTAAAAAACGTATGATTCTATTTAAAAAATCGATTTTCATAAATCCTACACGAGTCAACATATGAGAAAATTAATATCAGAATATGCCTCTCTCGAAACCATTTAACTTTCATATAAAAAATTTATTAATATTGTTACAAACAAATAAGATGTTCCAAATAATAAAAATAAAATGATCGGTTTATTCATGAATTCTTTGAGAATTCAAAAAATGGTAAAAAATGTCCAAAAAATGGCAACTTTCATTACAAGAGATTAATATGCGAAAAATAAATATCTAAATTTATGTAAATTGTAAGAAAAAATATTTTAAAACTCTGTAAAACATATTAACTTTTTAAAAAATGAAAATTTCTATCCATCACGATTTATATATACAAAATTTTAGATAAAATAATTTTTTTCGTTATGTAATATAAGAATACTTCTGTGACTGAAACTTTGAAAATACTTTGAAAATCTTCCAACAAATCCTTCGTAACTTTTTTTTAAACAAAAACGAATATATTTCATTCGAATATTAATGAAGAAAAATTTAGAATTTTACGATTGAAATACAAAAATAACTATCAAATGCAAGGTACAAACGAGAATGAAACGCGAGATACAACGCAGTGAACCGTTAAAATTCACCCCACTTAACCCCGATTCCAAATAACCAGGGAACTTTTCGATACCTATCCACAATATTTTCCATTTACAACGCCTCCACGGGGCCATTTTCGGCCGAATTCCTCTAAAAATCAAGGTTTCTGGGTCGATCGTTAAGCTAGCAGGAATTAATTAACCCCTCTATATCTCGGTTTCGAGCTTGATTCAATCGAAGAGAAAAGAAATCGTTCGTATATTGTGCTAGATTTTCTATAAACGAATACATGATTTTGTAACAATATTGTATGCATAAAATTTTATATTTTCAATAATAGAATCGTATTATTAAAAACATGAAATTACAAGATTGCAATGAAAATCAATTGCACATATCTATTTTGAAAGTAATTGCAAAAAATATGTCCAATTTTCAGAAAAAATGTTTGCAAACTCTTAACCGAATTATTTATTGAACAAGTAATATTAATAAGCATTGATGAATAGAAATTCAAAATAATTTTGATAATCTGATCCTCCCTTTTTTCTTTCATATTTCAAAAACGAACAATTTTATACCAATACCTACTTTCTAAGAAATAATATTAGAAAAACTAAAAAAAAATTATTTCTTGTACTCAATGCACATAAAGAATTAAAAGAGAACAATAACCACTTCCAGGAATGACCAAAAGAATTCATTTGAATGCACGAAAGATAATCACAAATTATTTTTCTTACAACCTCCCTCTTTCGAGATCGTAATATTCGCAAAACAATCCGACCTATCAATTTTCAAACTCTCATCTTCCATTTCATCATTATCTATCTCAAATATACAACTTCTCGACTCGTGATCAAGATTAACTCGAATTCCACGCGATTCACTCACACACACACACACACACACACACACACGTTCTCGACGTGCCTCGTCGTTTCTCGATCTCCTCTTCTCGATATGGGACCCAATGAAATCGCGACGACGACGACACTCGGACGAAAATACCCAATGGAAACGAATCTGTGAGAAAAACGGAATGTCAATGAGGGAGGAGGAAGGAGGGAGAAGAGGGGAGTCGAGGACGCTGCATCGAAAGCAATCTAGATTGGCGCGCGTGCACAAAGTGCGGGACAATGCAACAAGGAAACTGGAAGGCGCAATCGAACGGGGAAGATGAGAGGGAAGAGGAGAGAAACAATCGACAGATACGAAAATGAGACAAAGGATTCTAAGTATCCACGTGCGTGATAATGCATCTGAAGAAAAGTAGAAAAATTTTCGAGGAATACATTCTGGATTCCTGATCGATACCTGATCCTGATTTCTGAATGGAATGTGAATATGAATGAAGTCCATTGTCTTTTTGTTGTATATATTGGATAATTTATTAAGAATAATTGATGAAGCAATTAGCAAGAGTGTGAGATGGAAATGAAGAATAATAAAATTGAATTTGAATGGTGATTGTTTACTATGAGATATTCTATATGTGCATAGATAAGATATTATTATTATTTTTTTAACGAGACTCTGATATTGTTTTTTTTACGATGAATTTATGATAAATATCAGAATAGAAACGAAGAAATCAGATAATAAATTTTTATTTGAAACATTGTCTGAAATATTTAATATTAATATTTGATATATTAATTTAATATTTGATATTGTAACGTCAACTTTTCGGAGGATCGATAAAATTAAGTGAAATTTCGATTATTGCTAGGCTCAAATCGAGATTCAAGCACGGTCGAATGAAGTTTATTAGGGATAAATCACGCTTCTCATCCCGGTATAGTTGGAATTATAAAAGAAATTACGAATTAAGGTGAAAGAATGGGGAGGGGTAAGAGTTTCATTTTACCGGGTGAAATGTAATTGTAGAAGGATAAGTAATTTCGCGAGGTAGAGGAGATCTTTCTGTAGGAACAACTGCTTCGAATGAAGTCATTTGGTGGATTAAATGCTTCGTTCTTTTTAATTTAATCACGCCTGAGATACAGGAAAAAAAAAAAGAAAAAAAGAAAAAAGAAAGAAAGGAAAAAAAAATTCTTTACTCTTCCAAAGACCAGAGAACTGAAACGTTCGAACTTTTACAATTTGATCAGCAAATATAATCGGGGATAGTCGAAATATTCACGGATCGTTTAGTCCGTTTTAAGTTGAAATTAACCGCGAATTAATGAGAATCACTTTGATTTCGTTTAAAACCGTAACTTAATGAAATCTCGAACAAGATAAGAATATCTGAAACTCGCAAACTTTCAAAGAACAATGGACTGCTAATTGTACCTTCACCACTTTGTCCCTTGATTTCAATCACCATTCAACGTGATTTGAAACCTAAGTATAACAATAATGAGATGCCCCATAAGAATTCAAGAGGGATCAATTTATAAAAATTATTCTAAAATTATTTAAATATTAATATATAATATCAATTCAAATGTTATAAAATTTAAGTATTTCAAAATGTATAGAAAACATTCTTACTCAAATTTTATAATTTTCTTTTTATTTTTTTACCTTATAAAAGCATGTACCAGATGTGCCAATTGTGGCATAATGAGAAAAGAGATATTAAAAGAGAATTCTTTCTCTTCCTGTTTATTTCATAACTATATTTATTATTCTTGTCACAATCTGAAACATTAATTAATAATTATTTTCCAAAAGCATATTTACATATCAATATTTAAATTATTTTTAATTTATATTAATTTCATAATATTGTATTATAATTAATTATATTTATATACTTTAATTTAACTAATTTTCAAAAGGCTAATGTTACAACATAGATTTATAGAAACCGATACATATTATATACACATATATTTACAAGACACATTTTACACAAAATTCTTATCGAGCCATTTTAATGACTTTACAGCCCTTCGAAGATTAAATTTCAACTTTCAAAATCGATTCCAATTATATCGACATCTCCGTGTAACAGTATCCTCAATTTCTGAACTAAAGTTAAGTTAATCAACAAAACTTTTAACATACCTCCAAAAGAAGCCTCGTCCAAGAAATCTTCTTTCCAATGTTGTCGAAAGAATCTCCCTTCATTCATCCCTTTGCATCAACGTTTTTCCTTCTCCCTCCATTCTGATCCAACTTGGCGAATAGAAGATTAATTACCACGCGCCACAAAGGCACAATAATACGGAAAGTAATTCCGAGTTGGTGTTTAGCAGGGCGGCATAAAGTGGTGAAAGTTGGCTTCCCCTCTTAGTAATTGCTTCTTCTTCCCGGTTTAATGGAGTTGTGGATGCGAAACGGGTAATTACTCGCTCTTATACGGTTAACCCCCGTGCAGAGTGTTACTCGAAACAATTATTCCATACCGGCCATTCTTTAGCCATGATGAGCAACCCTTGTTCGACACCCATAGCCCGCGATCACCGCGCTTGTTAACCGACCAAACAGCGTCTTCCGGCCGCGTATCACGATTTATGACTGTTTCATCGGCTCCCCTCCGGCCTTGTGTTGCATTTGTCAGGTTTTACTGTCATTCTTTTCGTTGGAAAAGGGTATCGTATTTGCTCGATCGGTAAATTAGTTGAGGAATGATGGAATAATTTATGCGTGCAATAGTCGATGGATCATTGAGATAAACAGATTTGGAGATTAAATGGTGATCGATTAAATATTTTTTCGAAGCCATTTACTCTCTTCTGATCATGATTTCGTATGATAAAAATGAAATTGTTAAATTTTATTGGTGTATGAATTAAAAATGAAATAAAGAATGGCACGATAATGAGCAATTAACTGTGTTTCTATCGTGCTAATGAAATGGGAAATGTAGAATGCATGGAAAACATGTTTAGAAGTACGATCAAATATATTATATCAAGCATCATATCATAAAGTAGTACAGGTAAAAAGGTAACCGCATTAAAAATAAATAGGGAAACTAAGCGATAAATTTAAGTAAAAATTTTCCTCGTTTCTACGTCATAAATCGAAGCTTGACACACCCCTCTTCTTATTTATTTACGAAAATATAAAAAAAAAAGAAAATACTCTTCCCTATTAAATTCGTATAATTTCAGAAACTTAAGAATTTTTCAATTCTTTAAAATATCAAATTTTACGTTCGATCCACGCGTAATTTCAAAGTTCCTCTCGCTGTAATAAATAATTTTATTCAAATTTCCCCGCGTGGAAATCGGTCTCGAAAGAAGATTCAATGATGTTCGCTCGCTCGCGTTCACCAAGCAAAAAATTAAATTCTTTCTGCTGCAATATCATTCGAGTTCATTATTCTTCTTCCCAAGATCCCTTTTATGGTTTCAGAGTCGGTGTCGGACCACCGCTTTATGGCAATGGAGGAATAATATGTAGCAAAGAGAAGCATTTTTACAACACTTTCGTACTTGTTTCATTCTTTCTTTTTTTTTCCTTTTTTTCTTTTTCTTTTTCTTTATTTTTTTACGATTTCGTTTCGTATCTTCAATTTTCCTTTTTACAGATAGAAAGTTCTCGTCGAAGCGGTGATGAATAATGCGGAAAGTTTATGGAGGATGGAAGTAGTTGGAAATTTTAATCGTCTTCGAGAGCGAGCCGCGCAATTTCTTTCTTTACAATTCGACGATTCAGAACAGCGATGCAGCTTTTTAGGATCTTCTTTCGTCGAAGGAAATTCCGAGATGCCCCGGGCTTCTCTCTGCATCCAAAGCTTCTTATATTTATCCCCGGCCTTCCCGTTATACCCGTGATAGTTCCCGATCCCCCATTCGGGGAAACAAGCTTCCGGATATCTTTGATCTTCCGTAACTTCCTTTCTAAAGATCATTGCAGATTGTTAGTTTGTATAATGACGAGTACATACACGGCTCGAACATCCACGAGTGATTTTTCGTCGAGGATCGTAAATATTTGACCCGGTTAAATGAGGAAAACTCGTCGTAATCAAATTAACAACACTGTGATTGTAATTTATTTGTCTGTCATCTTTTCTCTGTATGTGTAATTTACGTTAAAACGTTCTTCCCTCCTTTTTAATATTCAAGAATTTTTAATCAATCAAGCATTGGTTACGAGAGGTCTATCTTAAAATAAAACTTTTCTTATAAATTAATAATTTATTATCTTCGTTATAATAATTTTGAATATTCTATATAATATTCTAATATATCTTGAATTATTCAACAAGTTTTAATTCGCAGAATTTATATAATATATTCTAAATCAATGGATATCATTGAAATAATTAATTCTTATAAAATTAAAAAAGTAATATTTTGATAAAATAAAATAAAAATTACATTCTTTTCGCAACGTGATAAACACTCTTCTTTCACTGGTCGACGTTCCAAACTAGAACAGAAAATACAACGCTCGATTATTAAATATAATTATCAGGAGAATATCGAGGTTATTTATCGAAATCATAGAACTAATTAGGAAACGTAATTAACAATTAAAATTCGCCAACCTATATTACTTATCAGGCCATATTATTGCAGACGTTAATAAGCGAATTTATTCGCGGATAATCGATCGTTAACGTTTTATTGCGCGTGGAGATAATAGAAAGTTCGCTTAATGGAAGTACCGATATATGAAAGTGTCTTCAATCACATCCGGATAATCGAGATTTCCCGTACCGAATGCTGTTTCCGCTCGAATTTCTAACGCAATTGTCGAAACAATCGCTTCGATATACGCCCGCAATGCGTTACATTTTGCAATAAAACGAGCCTCGAAATCTGAATTGGAATATTAGAGATATTTCGAATATTTGA
>NW_006263329.1:349586-364187 GCF_000469605.1 Apis dorsata | reverse complement strand
TTTTTTTTTTGGATGTTTGACCGTCGATTTAAAAACGATTTGAAATATCAAAAATATCCTTCAATTTTCCTTACACCTATTCTACAAACATTTTGTATCTCTTCTACATTGCTGTATCAATGAAATACGATTTTAAATGATCATAATAAGAGAAACCATCGTTGCTTTTACTTTAGATCCTCTAATCGTAAACTTTGTAAAATTTCAAAAAACCGAATCAAAGTTCCTCCCTAAAATCGTAATCACTTAATTATTTTAATTATCTCGAACAGTACAATTGTATTTAACGACACTTTAACTCACACACGCGCTTCAACTTTCAACGAGCAAAAAAAAAAAAAAAAAAACAAAATCAAAGGGATCCATTTAAAATTAAATTCTCACCAACGTCATTAATTATTCCAGCCAGCTTTTCCAGTCGAAGACACGGTCGAAACATGGCTGGGCATCCCATTAACGCGAAATTGACTTGTCAGTTAGACTTTTCGAACCGAATCGGATCGCAATTGTCCCCCAACGTGTCGATCGGTGGCTTTACGAAATTCTGTAAATCCGGCTATGTGGACGGTTTGTAAGTCGGACAGAATTAGTTGCGGACGGTTTGGAAGTGGTCCAATCGCGGTATGAACAGGGGGAAGAGGGAGGCACGTTCTCCGAGAAGTTGTAAACCCTCCGCGTGCTGAGGGATGGCTATCAAAAGTCCCAGGCGAGCGTTGTCGAGAAAATGCGAATCGCATTACCGGCATGGCGATCCTCTTGTCAGAAACCTTCCTCGCTTGCGTGATATCTGTTTCGACCGACCGATCGATCGATCCGATTCCAGAATCCTGCGGAAGTCAAGTTATCGATAAATCTAGGGTTTTTCAACTGTATCGATGGAGAATAGGATATTCAGGATGGGTATTACAAAAGCAGACTTATTTGTTTTGTTCCATTGGGGGATAAGTAAAAAGATATATAAGTAAAAATTGTATTGGAGAAATCCATGTAAAAATGTATAATTTTTGGAATTTGGATCGAGATAAAAGTAACGTTGTTTCCTTATTCATCGAATGAACGATATTATTTTTATTATTTTATATTTATAGTTGGAAATGTTACATAGGTACATTGGTAAATCAAGCCAATAAGCTGGAACATTAAATGTTAATTAAAGGTAAATATAATAAAGTTTTTGAATATATCAATTCAATCAACATTGTTCTTTTTGCCCCTAGAATCGATTTCAAAACCTTTCAAAAATATCTCTACGGATATGTTAACTTGAAAAAGATCTATTATACGTTTTTCGAAGACGTAGAATTTAATGTAGCATAAATCAGATTTTGTGACGACAAAAGGTTCGCTCGAGTGTCTCGAATGTCATAACGTTGATCTTCGATCTGAAACCGGAACTCGAAATTCGAATGGCGAATTAATAACGTCGCAAAGTGGCGCGAAACAAGAGAGGCGGGATTAATAATCGAGAGGTAAGATCAAAAGGGAAGTTTTTATTGAATCTGGTACTCGATTTAAAATCGATATCGGGGCTCGGGTTATAGTTTTATTAAATTTTTCAAAGCCCTTCATGTAACAATGATTGCGATCTTTAACAACATGGTCTTGTTATAAAAGGATTTTTATTTCATTTTCATTTTTCCTTCGAGCAAAAGAAAATATATATATATATATCGTGTTCTTTTTTGGGTGGTTTTTAATAATCAAACATGCGGATAAAAATTCAATTAGATTGAAAAGGATCCCTTATGCAAGCGAGCCATGTGTGTTTTCTATTTTAATTTTATTCCAATTTGCCGTTACAATTGCATTTCGAAAATGAAAACAAAGAGAAGCAAAGTTTTTATCGTTACAATGAATTAATATTTTATTACTCAAAATTGGAAAGAATAATTCGAATATAAGTTTTATTTCGAGGTCAGAATTACTGATATTAAATCAATCTATAAATTATTTATTGTTTTAACGCATGTTTCTTAATATTGTTAGAGCCTTACAATATTTCAAATTGATCGAATCGATCGATTCGAAATCACTCGTGTAAGCTAATTTTTCATCGATTAAGATAATTGATTGGAATTTAGCGAATTATAATACAAAAAAATTATATTTATACGTAATTTAAAATTCGAACGAAGAAAAGAAATATTCTGCGTTCAATTTTTGCAAAGACGAAACTGAATATTAATTCAATGCTGAATCGATCAATTTGGAATGAGGATTGCAAAAGTTTTGTCGAGTTTTAAAAAATTATAATTAAAATAGATTAGAAAATATTTTGAATATTTGAATGATTTAATTAAATTATGAGTATAAATAATTACAAAGGATTCTTTGCAAAGGTGAACGCATATTTGAATATGAATTTCATCGCTGGAGAAGCGAACTATCATGGAATGAGGTATTCAGAAATGCTTATCCGCAAACGTGCACTTAGTTTAACATATGTTAATAGTCACTGGTGTTATGGGCATGCTTGCTCTGAATTCCAAATTATTGAGTAATCAGAGGATAATTATTGCATCAGCATAATTACGAAAGCGCGTCAAAATATTCGTAACTATATTGATATTTTTGAATGGAATTCACTGTTCACCTCATCTATTTGTTAACATTAAAATTCATGAAACGTTATATTCACCTTCTCTAATTCTTTTTTTATCATATACTTAATAAAATTAATATTTTAGATCGATAACATTTTAATTGCTACATATTGATATTTTTGATGTAATTAATTGACATATAATATGAATTTATCGTACAAGAATTTAATATAGATTGCATATATATTAGCACATTAATTATTTAGTTAATAGATACATTTGTGTAATCATAGCAGAACTATGATTAATCCCAATAAATTAGAATTAATTTGCAATCGGTATAATATTAAAATAATTGCAATTTTTATATATTTAAAAGATTATATTGATCTACGAAATTTGACTTATTCTTTATTGTTACAAAATTCAATGTGTAATCTCATAAATAATTTCTTTTTTTTCATCAAATGCGTAATTCGAATTCTTCTATCACAATTCTTATTGTTGAATTAGAAATCTATCAACAGATACAAATTACACAATTATCACAAGATAATAAATATTATTTATTTAAGAATATATGCAATTTAAAATTATTCTATTTTCCATTATTACAATTAAATTATATTCTCTTTACTTAATAAACATATTTACATTTTATTATACACAATATTATTATACTTACATTTATTATAATTTCGATATAAATAAGAAAGAAGCTGTTCGAATCGTTAACAAAAGAATTTTATTCTTCGTTTCACGCGTCTTTCATAAATTCCGCTCTCATAATTTCCAGTCATCGTAACATTCTTCTACGCAGTGTTGAATAGCGAGCGAAAGAATAATTTCGAAATAAAGCCACGTACACTGGGATGTTATCGTTTGTAATAATAAATAAGGGGATTATTTAATTTCGTCGAACTGAAAGAAAACAAACACAGTTATAAGAAAGTATATATAAATATATTCTGGATCTGTTATATCCAAGAAATTTTTCAAATTATATAGAATTTAACAAACTTAATAATTTGAAAAACAATGTATTTTTATTGATATTATTCTTATTCTCTTCACTTAATAAATGTAATTTTATTACCTCTATGAGAAGGAAGAAGTGTACCAAGTTATTTGATTGTTACAAAGGAGGATAGTTTTGGAAACTTTTTCTGCTCCAGATTATGCAAATAAAAAAAAGTTCCATTTATTATTAAATTTTTGTGGATAATAGTGGTCGATGATCCTGTCCATTTTCATTCTGAACGAATGCTCCATTCACTCCATATAATTTCCTCCAAATTTACCGATATACGAGATTTATGAAAAGCTTAACTCGACAAGCCTGTGAACTTCACGAAGTTCGTAATTAACATTATGAAGCACCGAGTCACATGTCCCCAAGTTGTTCCAAGTAACCCTAAATTATCTTCAAGCACTTTGGTGATCATAGCACTCGTGAGTAATTGCTCGAAGAAATTCTCACGTTCGACTAATGGCGATTCTTGTGACGATTCTACGAAAAGCTTTTATGCGTTACTTTAAGCTTCTACGCCATTTTCTTTAAAATTGGAGACATTGCAGACTCTCAAATATGATGGCTCGAAAGAAGTCGTAGAACTTCGTTTCTGTAAAATTATTGAAATATATAAATATATTTCTGCATTCAATTTTTAAGTATAATTTTTTTTTTACTTCTTTTTAATTGAAACAATTTATACATCGTCGTAGAAAGTTTATTCTCTTCAGTTAAATTGAATTGTTTCTTTTAATTTAATTTACAATTGTTCAAAAATGAGAGAAATGTTTATCGATTTAATTAGATAGATCTGGATCATTGATTTATCCTTGGTGACCTAAATTTTATAATTCAGGATCCCATCTCAAACAAAAAGATTTAAAAGGTTTAGCAGCAATCTGATTTTCTAAAAATTCGAAGGAACTGAACCGTGAATGAATAAGGTGAGAAAGCGCCGAGCAGAGAACCTTTCATTCGTTTCTTTTTTCAATGTAACTAATCTTCTTTGGCAAAAATGAAGAGCAATAAAAAGGCTTCGTAGATACTCAGCTGGGAATAATTTCGTTAGAAATATCGTGTAAAAAAAATGCAATGAATAATTAATCGAATAGATTGTTTTTCATACGAAACTTTGCAAATGAATATTAATATTAATTATTCATAATTTTATAATTATTAATTTAGATCGTTAATTAAAGATTGAAGAGCTACAATGAAATTTTTTTTAATAATTACGTAAAATATAAAAATTTTAATTTTGCTATATCAAAATCTTTTATAATTTAATATAGGATTAATTTTTAATTTGTATAATTGATTTGTAGATTAGTTTACTAGAAAACGATGTAAGAGATTTGATTAAGACTGTTAATTCTGAAAATGTCATTAATAATAGGAATCTAATTTTTCATTTGATTCAATCTTTTGTTATCTATACCGTGTCATCATTTTATGCTCTTTTTTATATGACAAAAACGAAAACATAGATTCGATTTTATTCACGAATACAGAATTAGAGAGCATTAAGTAGTAACATAACTCGCTTAAATATTATTTTTATATCGTCGAAACGATTTAAAACGAAATTGAATTTAAAATATATTATAACGCATCAAGAATCGTGGATCCAATTTAAAAAAAAAATTGAACAATTAGACATTTTAATAGTGGAATAATTTTCACGAAATGGAAAACGTAGTAAGATAAGAATAATTACCCTTTTTTTTCCATTGTGAAAACAGTGGAGAAACGATCCAGAGAATTTTTATTTCAAAACAATCGAAAGAATTTTTTTCAACGTGACGAATGAATTTCCACGCGATTGATAAAAGAGAAAAACTCCCACGTATAATAACAATGCATAATTTGCGATCGAGGAAGGATTTCCGATAGTAATGGATCTGAAATTTTCATTTTTAAATACTCAAAAAGTCGATACTACTCCAACTTTTAATTCTTTTTGAAGCGGAATATTCATTCTATGGCCCCGACCATTTTTGCATTAGCGAAGAATTATGAGAACGCCTCTTTGAATTTTTAATGGAACTATTTGCTTAGAAAAGATTTCGTTCAACAATAAAAACTTTAGTGTTTGATGGAAAAATTAAAATTAGCGAATGAAAGAACAAGTGGTGACTCGAATTGTGTAATTCTTTTCTTTTATAAAGTCATAAAATGATAGAGATTGAATATTATTTGATATTGTGTATTTACTGGTTTATATTTAATAAGGCATTAAAAGTAATTAGGAAAAATAACGTACATGTTGCATACAGTTAAAAATCTATTCGAAGGAATTAAATTTAAAAATGTTTTATGTATTCTTTTTTTTTTATTTTTCATTTTATTCAAGAATATTTCGTCATGCATGTTTTGAAAAAATAATATCTGAAACAGAAAACAATTTAAACGTCAATTTCACGATGTACAATTTTATAGTGTACATTTAGTTTTTAATTTACGCGTCAATTCTTATACCAGAATCTCTTTTCTATAATAAAATTCTACAATTTTTTCAATTCCAAATTCGTAATTTTTATAATGCGTGTATCTCATTAAAATTTCCCCGCCAAAAAAAAAAGAATACTCGAACAAATATTTACCTTAAAATCCCTTCAAAACTCGCATCTCTAAAATTTCAACCCTCTACCAATTACTTACACCTCGAGTACCCGATTCCAAACAGAATATTCCACAACGCAAGACGTACACTAATAGAAACGGAGGGAAAAGAAAAAAAAGAAAAGAAAAAACGGAGGGAAAATAGAAATCAAAGAGGAATTCCCAAGTCGTAAAACTCACGAAACGCAAAGCTTGCTAAAAAAAAAAATAAAAAAAGAGAATCTTTGAACGAACGACAATAGAACGACGAACAGCATCGACGATTTCTAGGCGGCCAGATATTTTTAGGCGTTCATCAAACAGCCGAAGCTCGCGAGTGGCTTATTTCGAGCGACGTATTCACGTCGATGGCGTTCCTCGCCTCCCTTTTTGCCAACCGTCACGCTCAAACGTGCTCTCCGACTGCTTCCGGCTCATTAAACCAACCCCGTGATAACGTGTTCCCTGTTATTCGAGTTTACTTACCGTTCAACGTGTAACGAAACACAATAGGAGCTTTATCAACGACGGTGTCGCCATTTTTGCGAAACTTGATCCGTTTAAAATTTATATTTATATACTTTACACGCATCGATATCGATTTATCCTTGGCGGAGGAACGAAATTAAGGATTAGGGATGCTTATAAGATGTTCGTAAAAATGAGGAACCTTCTTGGAACGTGGATTCAAATAGAGATGTGACTCGATATCAGAAGCAAGAAAGGAGGAAAGTAATGCGATATCCAGTGATAGATTGAGTGAAATGAAAGGGATTAAAAGGAAAAGGATGAAAATGTTGGAGAGGAAAGGAGGGGGAGGAAAGGAGACAATATCTTCAATTTCTCTTTACCAAATTTCCACAGGGAAAGAATATCGTATTATCTCTTATTTTATATTTTATTTTCGCATATGAAAAATTTGTGGAATGAAAATTCTCTATGAATGAATAATAATAGTATGACGAATTTTGTAAAATTTCGCAGTTGGGGTTGAAATAATTCAAATAGCTTTTTGATCGATTTGCTTATTACTTGCAATATACTTAATATTAACAATCTTTTTTTGCTCAATATATAGCATGGTTTGGAATTGAAATATTTCGAATTAACTATAATTCATATAGAAATTACAATAGCAATACGATATAAATTACACATTATAGAAAAAAGTAATTCAAAATTTCTGTAACAAATTTGTAAAAATCGCACGAACTCGAAGAGAAAATAAAAATTTCCTGCATCCGTTTCAAAAATCACTCGAACCAACCATCATCATTTGTTATTATTTACAATTACAAATATTGTACGAATGATATTTCCAAATTGCTCGTCGAACTCGTTTCATCGGCAATCAACAACGTTGATTCAATAACACGATCCCGTCCCCTCGTTATCATAAACTTCATATCGGATTCGTGTCCGAGCTCGACGTCGCGCGAAAATTTAAACAAAATAATAATTAAATTCAAAATCAAATTTTTATAATCAGAAACGCCACGCGTCGGTTGCGAATCGGTTGGAAATCGGATAACGATCGGGTAATAACGCGTATGCCGGCCACGTTTCCCTCCCACGAATATTTCGTAAACCAATAAAGGGTGATCGTACGAATCGTGGCCGATTCGCGAGTTGCAATTCGTACGCCTTTATTTATCGCGATTGCCGCGTAAACGCGGCCAAACGCCGAGTCAAACGAGAACGGCATTGTTGCCGCCACTTTTCGCTTTTCGTCACCGTTGATCGAGGCACAAAGCGTATCTGCGTTGCGTCGTTTGTTCGATATTTTTATTCTCGACAACGATGGAATATTGTTTTTCTGTTATTTCTGCGCTATTAATCTTTTCTTTGACAAATTAAATTAATTTTTTTCATAATCGTTTTAATGTTTTTATTCTTAATACTCCCCTTCCTTTGCTATTTCTTTCTTTGTTGTTTTGAAACAATATTCCGTCAGATCGAGTTATATTATTAAAGTGAAGAATTTTGTACACTGGTATCATTATAATTTTAAATTTATACAAGAGGAAATACGAAATGAATGAAAGATGAGTGCAGGCCTATCGCGAAGGGCCGTATCTCGTAGAAGGATGAGCGATGGGTTCTCTGGAAGAATAAATTTTTCATATGTAATATAATGGATTTTAGATAAAAGATTTTTGACGATCAATAATTTGCAATCGATCGTGAACAACGAATTATTCGTTTTAGAAGGTTAACGTTAATTAACGATCGTAAATAGTTGTCCATCCGATGTTGGAATTTAATTAACCGGATAATTATATAGGTAATGTTATATAGTGACGTTGAAGATAATGATTCCGTTTATGATTCATTATTCCTGTTTAGAATCCCAACGTGATTTACACGACGGCCAATTATTTCGTTTAAACGTAACATTTTAATGATGCGGGGGCAATAATTGTAATACGATTATACGTGAAACAACAACGAGTAGGTATGAATTACAAATCGATCAATGATTCCGATTATTCTTGATATTATCACCTATTTAACCTCCTTTGCACGATAATTTACCAACCGATAATATTAACAAGTTACAAATTATATAGATTATGGCAAGATTCAATGTTCAATGTGTTCGAATTGGATGAAATCTGAAATATTTCACAATATTTTTTGTAATTTTCCTTTATAAAATGATACTGGAAAGGCCTATTTATAAAAAAGAAAGAAAGAATAAAATAAACTGTGTATTGATGCACTTGTAAAAAAAAATCATACTAACTTCATTTTCTAATTTCATCTTGAATCACGAGTTTATAATCCAGTTTAATTACTTAAGATTATCCTATATTAGGATTGAGATCCAATATTGGATTTAAGTTAGTTAAATTTTTAATGGATTCTGACACGATAGAGAACATCTTGAATGACTTGAGTATTTATCTATATTATATACATTGATTTCAATGTGCTAAATTTATTACAAATTTTTTACAATATTTACAAGCATTTGGATAGTGATTTCATTAGAAACAAATATGTGAAATAATCATTATATTGTACTTATGATATTATGGATCATTAATGAAATGTATAATTGCAGTTCGTTTCATTTTATTATATATATTTCTACATTGAATCTTTGTTCAAATTATTCGAAGTAGCTAATAGCTGGATTTCTATAAATTCGAAATTATTTTCCACATATTATAATCAAAATTTCGATAATAAGATCTATTAATAATAAATAAATCTCTCAATATCGAATATTTTCATCTCTAAATGAAGATTTTTTCGTTTATTTTATCTCAAAGATTTCAACACCTTCAATAAGATTCACTGGCCAATAAATAAATCATCCGAGCATCGAATCTTTTTTTCCCTATAAACAATCATCGAAATTATTTCAAATAACAGGTCAACGATCGTTTCATTCGATTCAAAATTTATCGAAAATTGATACCAACAAGGCTCGCTACCATATATCGCCCAATATCGATCGAGAACACTTACCACCTCCCATTACCTCCAAAATGTTAATCGAACCAACCTGTGTGACACGTCACAACGAAGTCTGTCATTTCTGCTCGTTAAGAGGATCTCCTTTCCGAATAGGTGGAAAATTAAGTTTCACATGGCCGGTTAATTTCGAAATTCGAGAATTTCCACGCGCAACCCCCTCCTCCCCTCCCTCCCCTCGGATGGATTTATTCCGTCGGATCGAAAACCGTTTCCAACCGTCGCGCCGAGGGTGTAATCTCTGAAACGAGAATCTGTCAGAATTAGATCGTGGATTTCGATCGTGAAAATTCTGAATTATGTGGAAACGTGGCTCTAACGAACGACGATTGCTTGGAGGACGTGTCGCATTTGTGGTTTATTCAATTTTCCACAATTATCGGCTCGATTAATGAGGAAAACTCGACGAACGAGCCATTGAATTTTGATTAATAATAAAATCGAGAGAATTGATTGGTTTTGCGTGTTTTTTTTTCCTCTTATCTCTCTTTGAAAATGTACGTCTTTGAAATAATCGTTAATTTTTTTAAAGTCAGAATGGATTTATGGAATTTTTCATTTTCGATGAAATCTTTGTTTCTTTAAAGTGTTCTTCTTCTTTTTTTTTTATTTTAAGATCGAATTTCGCGCATTTGTAAGCTTTGTATTCGTGATTTATGTACAATTGTGCCAGTGATTTTGGAAATTTTTCATGTTTGTATAAAATCTTTTATACATTTTTTCTTAATTTTAAAATTAAATTAGTTTTGCGTCTTATATTTCATCGTAACTTTTCTATAAAAATAATCATAGAATTTATATTTTGAGATTAATCTTTTCATTAGGAAGGAAGAAATTTCACTAGAAATTTCTGCATTTCTGACGTTTCAATCCTTCGAGACCATTAGAGAAACAAGAGGAAGTTTTTAAATAAAAGTTTTACACTTTCCGCGGGATAACCACGATTTGCATATGTGGATAAAAAAAAGTAATAAAAACTTGGAAAATGTTAGTCTCCTGATTCATAAATCCAATAAATTTTATAACACAAAATACAAGTTAATATGTTTTAAATAACACGATTAAAAATTAAAATGTCCAAATTTAGATTAAAAAAGAGAGAGAGAAAGAGGAGAACAAAATTTTAATATAAATTTAATTTCGAAAAATTAGGAATTGTAATTTAAATTAAATCCAAATTCAACAATTTAAAAAGATTTAAATTTCAGTTAAATTTGGATTCAAAAGAATAAAGATTAAAATTTAAATTCAATTAAATTAAAAGATAAATATTAAAAATCCTAATATCAAAAAAAAAGAATCTAAAAAGTTTATAGTTAAACAATTAACAATTCTCTCATGTTTTCCTTTGCAAGCATATAATTAATTAAAACTCGATGATTCATGCTACCATATTTTTCATCCCCTCGAGAAAGAAGAATTCTCGAATCTGGATCTACATTTCGCATCTGAAAAAAAAGAAAAAAAAAGAAGAAAAGAGAAGATAAGTGATTTTCACAATCGTGATGCAATTGTCCTCGACAGGAAGTAGCTCGTTTCTTTTCTTCTTTAGTTCCATTTTCAAAAAAGATGATTTTCGAACATTCGATATCGAGAACAATACCGTGCATATATCTTCCACTTTTATTTTACACAATGGCTCGGTTGACAAACCATAAGCCTTTTCCAACGATGCTTTCGTTTTTGCGACGATCGGTTTGCACTGCAATGCATATTTGCGTCATATGATTTCTATTTGGTATTAAAAAGAAAAAAAATGGAAAAAATAGGTCATTATTTAAAAAAAAAATTTTTTTATACTTAATTTATATTTTTAACATAATTCGACACCTCTGATCTCACAGAAAAATTATTAAATATTGTATAATTTGTGCCGCTTATAGAAGAATCTCTGTTTGAATGCTAATTTTCTTAATATTTGATTTGAAGTTTAATTGCTTTAATATCATATTTAAAACTGTCTTAAATTATTTCTACAGTTTTGAAAATTTAAAAATTAATTCGACGACGATCCTATGATCATATTTTACGAATTAATTTTTCTTGCGGCTTCAATTTTCCAAAATAATAATAATATAACAAGGATTAGTCTTGTCTAAAATTAATTGTGATGAAATATTTGTGTGACCCTGCTTTTTTAGAAAAGATATATATAACCTTGTCAATATCCATGTCAAAAATTCCTTGTGATAATTATGTTCTATTATCCTAAATATAAAATCGATCCTCAGTCTATTTTCATCTGAAAATTTTCATTTGCTCATAACTTAATAAACAAAATTCAACCGATATTTCTGTGTGCCTTTTTTTGCGTTCTTTTTTTCTTTTTGATGTGTAGAATCGATCCTGCAACAGAATATATTCCACGAATTAATATCATGTAAAATAAAATTTGTAAATATTTTGTAAATGCAGTTAAAATATTGTTGTGAAATAAATAAAGTTTCGAGGAATGAGAAAAATCAAAAATTAGAATTATGATGATTGATGTAATTAAAAATTAATTCTTAAATCTGATAAATGAGACAATTAACGTGGATGTAACAAATTCTCGTTTTAATATGTTGAAAAATATTGAAACAGATAAGAGATGTAAACCGTGAATGATTTATTATCGATCGACGAAGCGATGATAGTTCTGAGTGAATTGTTAATGTTCTCTCGAGCTCTTTGAAACACATTTCTCGCGAAATCTCTCTCTGTTCTCTGTTCCACGATGACGTACTACTCGATAAACGATGATAACCGGTCTTAGATAGGAGCAATTTCTCAAGCATCCACGTAAAAATGATACTTATCGAGGTGTCCATTTGATAGAGATTGGGATTTCTTTCCATTGGATTCTCCAATCCTCCATTTCTTCTTTTAAGATTTTTCAATTGTTCGCGATTCCACGAAGATAGAAATATTTTAAAGAATGAAATAGTTGATTTTCTTTTGTACTGGAAATATAAATTGTTTAAAAAATGGTGTCAAATGAAGAAGGAAAAAGAATATTTATTTAATTAAAGCAAAGTTGAAAAAATTAATGATATTGAAATGATTTATCCTTTCAAATAATTTTGATTTCAATATTATACGAAGAAAAATGGAAGATATTTAAAAAAGGAATTTTTAAATTTTATCCTAAATAAATTATTAATATTCTGTTCCATTATTGAATATAAAGATAATTAACTCTTTATCCACTCATCCATTCTTTTCACTATCAGAAAAATAAGAATTAAAATTGCTCTCATTAAAATTCATTAAAATCAAAATTAATACGATTAAAAATTAAACAACTGTTTAAAAATATTATCATTCAAAAATACTTTTTAATTATATTCATATAAAAATATAAATCTGCGAATTTATAATAAAATACAATGCAAAATTGTTAATGTTCCATTTTAAAGACGAATCGATATTTTGACAATAATGTGACACTTGACTGACAATACTTTATTCGTAATTCCTCATGTTCAATATTTAATAGCGGTTCCATTTAAATTCCCGGATACCTTTCCAATAATTTCCCGTTAATTTGCATCAAAATTATAAGGGGGAAGGAGATCTAGAAAATATTTTCTTCTCGGCGATAAAATACGGAATGAAGTCACGGGGGTGGAAATGAAAGTATCGTTTAAATGCAGAAACGATATCGCGGATTTTCTTTCTAGTTTTCTTCCTCAACGTGGAGAAAAGATGGAAAATATAAGCATGAAACGTTTCACATTATTCACGCCCATCAGTCTTTTTTAATAGTCGTCATCATTTTCGAGATAACGTGGAATTCGTTATTCGTTTCTCTTATTTTTCCATAATTTATACTTGCTTACGAAGATTCAATCATTTGCAATCGGTCTTAAAATCCATATTAAGACCACGTGAAATTTTCCGTGTAATATAATCAACCAAATCGATTAAGTAACTTAACTTCTTATTGCAAAATTACTTCGTAACACAAAATTAATTTCGTATTATGAAGCATGCATGTATTATTATACTTAAATAGTAGAAAAACAGTAAAAAGGATATGGAATACTATTCTTTATTTGAATATTACCTTTCGTTAGAAATTATAGTGAAAATTGTGTGAACTTCGTGTTTGAAATTCAGCAATTTTATTCATAGATTTATGATGTAAAGTATTTTGTTACTCTTCTTATTTCTTCTTTAATTTAACAATCGAAGATAATAAAAAGAATGAAAAATCAATAGTACAAATCTCTCTCTTCCACCTAAAAAAGAAATAAATTAAAAATTGATACTTAAATAAATTTTCACCTATTATTATAAATTTCAAATCATTTAATAATGCGTTTCTACTAAACAATTCAACAAATTATCTATATTAAATTCTAAAATATAAATACTTCCTCCAAAATTTTCTATTTCATTGCTTATTTCCTCACATTTCCTCCAAGCCCGTTCGATTATTCCAAATTTAATCGTCGAATATTTGCTAATGCTCACATCCAAATATCCCATGAATATTCATCACTCACGTTCCATACATTATATCACTGACACGGATCGAATTTATCCTCGATGGATCGAAATCGTTTTCGAGATAAAACAAGGGGTCGCAAATCGTGAAATATCTTTGCGCCCCCTTGGAGAGGGTGAATTCTTGGGCGGGAGGCTGACTATAAATTCCTCTCCCGATCGAGGGCTTGATTTTAAGTGGCCCGAAATGGGACGAGCCCTCGACTTCGAGGCCGTGGAGGTGATATTCGAAGGTATAGGGATACGGGTTGAATAGAAAACGGTGAAATTAATTGTACGAGTGTTGTGGTTGCTTGGAAATCTCGTATGTACGCGCGTACACATCTATAAATTCTTCCACGTTCGTCCGTCTCTCATTTTTCTCGGGAAATCCTTTCTCCTTCCCTTCGACTCCTCTCTCCTTTTTCTTGTCGACGGTTCCGATCTATACAATCACGATCCATCCGTCGATCCATCACTCTTATCGATCCA
>NW_006263329.1:347126-349220 GCF_000469605.1 Apis dorsata | reverse complement strand
TTTTTTTTTTTTTTTTTTTTTTGTATTTAGAATTCGCGTGTTTTTCGTGATATTCGGTACACGATAATGAGCATAAATGAAATGAAATCGAGAAAAAAATTATCGATATCTTTAATTATTTGAAAGTCATTTGAAGAATATTTGAAGATTGCTCGAAGATCAAGATGAAAAATCAAAAAAAGCGAAAGTTTAGAATGAGGAATTTGTAAATAAAATAAACAAATTTATCGAATAAGATTTTCTTCCCTATTTTTCATTTTAAAATTGTTTGTCGTGAAAAATCGTCTACGAAAAAATTCAACGATTCATTTAAACGTAAAAGCAAAGCCTTGCAAAGTTAAGTTAAAAGAAAATTTACGTAATTAAATTGCATACATTATATTATTTCACTTGCTGCATATTAATCTCAAGAGATTTACATCCCTCACATTTATATAAATTCCCGGCGTATTTATTCACAATATACACAGTTCATCGCATGTGGATATTATGTTATTATAGTATTATAAAATTCTTCCCCCTTCCTGCAATATATAAACTTTCCTCGTATTTTGATTTCGCTTTAAATAACATCAAAGTTCTCGAATTATCTATAAACGCGAAGTTATTTTCCATACAAATTTAAAAACGAAACTTCAATATTCGAATTAAATTCGCTCAAGTTATACATGTGAAATTAAAATTAAATTAATATACGATACGATTTTGATTAACGATGATTAATTAACTATGAGATCTTCAAAATATTTCTTTCTCGAGATAAATTTATTAAATTCACTGAAAAAAAAAAGATATAATATTAATAAATATTTTAATAAACTGGAATAAGTAATAACAAAAGATATCAAAATATTGACAGGGGAAAAAATATAGGATGGCAAATTCGATGTTTAATAATGTCGTTTCACTGGCTTAGACGGTTATAATTAAGCAGACAATAGGGGTAATTGCATGCTCGTCAATATTGGAGAACACGTAGCAACAGGATGTCAGGAAAATTGCACGGGCTGCCTCTTGGACAAAGGTAATCAAAACAAGGTGGAAATAGGCCGATTGATATCAGAAATTGTATCGATCTTCTATAATCCAGCTAATACGAAATCAATATATACAATAAGATTGTTTCCGGCAAATATCACACATAATGAGTTTCGTGTTTGCTTTCTTAAAATCGACATTGAAATATCCTCTTGTTTGATTGTGAATTTCTCGTATTTAGAATTCTTGTGTAACATGCAGAATTTTCCATATTCATCAAATTTAAATAAAATATATAATTGAATATAATTGTATAATGTAATTGAATATACAATTGACATAATCACTGTCCAATCTTGAAGGATTCAAATAAACGATTCACTAATCACATGATATTAACACTATATACTTAAAAATTGTAGAAATAATATTATTATATATTCCTTTTGTTTATAAAATTTTCAATATTTACTTTCTTAACTTTACGAGATTAAAATTAAATTAATAATATCATCAAAAAATTCTAATCTTTAAAAATTGGAATCTTGTCACACAATTCTAATCTTCTTAGTATTCAATTAACTTATTTTTACAACGATGGAATAAAACAGAGATAAACTATCAAAACAATTCTCCTGTTTCATATTATTTTATATTATTTAACCCACTTTTTTATATTAAAATCCGCGATATTACAAAGCTCAGAAATATCTTCGACAATACTAGCTTGCACAATAGCTTGCATATACACAAAAATGATTCGAAACGCGCCCTTCCTCTTCGTTCTATATTTCAATTTCGTTAATTTTCCTTCATACCCGTGTGTATGCCCGTGTTACGTGTACGTGTGATCCATTTACCTTTGAGCACGTGGTTCATTTCAAGAGGCGAGCTTATTTTTTGGATTTTCTTGCTTTTTCGCATCGATACAGGTGACTCGGGCAGGATGAGAGCGGCACGAGGAAGCTTTTGTGCCCGGCTTTATCTGGAAATGGATTTCACTAGGAGGGGAGGAGGCGAGGGGAGGGGAAGGAAGATCGTATCTAGGAGGACGTGTATTGCGTATTTTCACCGTGTAATCTCCGAATCGAAAACAGTTTTTATCTGTGGTTAAAA
>NW_006263329.1:344677-346712 GCF_000469605.1 Apis dorsata | reverse complement strand
TTATTAATTCTCTCGTTTGAACCGCGCGATATTCCCGATTTTTCGCGGGGAGGGGGGGAGGGTGGTTCGTTGTTTCGATAGTGCCGAGAGCATAATCGTTGTTTTGCCATTTTTTCCCTCGATCAAAATGTGGTTTTTTATATTCATATTTAATGCGTGTTCAAAAGTAAATCCTTGGAACCGGATTGCAAAATTGTTGCCGCGGCAGCATTCGATCGTGCGAATGAATTTTACGAGGATTTTTCGAAAATTTTCTATTTTTTTTTTTTTTTTCAGTTTATTCAGAATGTTTTGCACAGATTAGAATACCTGAAACGTATAAGATAAATGTTATGTTCGATAAAAAAATCATCGATAAATATTGAATGTTAAATATCGTAGAATTGTTTCTATTAAAAATTAAGTTAAAATTAAGTTTCTAGAAGATTTGATTCGTACAAAATTGGGAAGTTGCTTTAATATTATTTTAAACAGATGAACATCCATCTCTTGACAATATAATATAAAAATACTATACTTTATTAATTTGATGAAATTAACACAAAATTTCAAACAATTTTCTATCTTTCTTTTCAAATGATCAAAAATTAAAAAAATATATATATATATATTTTTAACCACATACTCGAATGATACTCTTGCTTGTCAAATATTTCCCAGGCACGAGGAAAATATTAATGAACCACGATGTACGTGGACGACAGCCCAATCGACGAGATCGAAATGTCAAGGATGACCTGACAAATGCGGCCAGCCACGAACCGCCATTTCGATTCCATGACGCGTTGAAAAGCAGAAGTAACCGAAATCCTCCGAGTCTGTGGACGTGTCGGGGGTCGATGATAATGGGCGAGTGATCCGAATTGCGGCAGGAAATTGGATAAGCCGGTATCGCGATCGAAGGATCTTTGGATCCAAGGGCGGTGTGGAAACGAACGGGGCTTCCTCGAACCGGGGGGTGGATCTTGATAAAACTCGCGTAGGATTTGGGATTTAGGATTAATCGATTGGAATTTCGATTAGGGGAGAGGGGAGAGACAATGGAGTTGAATTTTAAGGGGGCATAATTTTAAAACTTCGAATTCGGCGCTTGGGATAATGGGGGAGTTTAAAATTTAGATTAAAATGTTATTCCTTCTTGCATTTGGAATGTTCTTGAAGGGAATATTTGATAAAATTATATGTAAATTTTCTTCGTTACATTGTACATTAGAAAACGCGAAAAGGTTGAAATACGAAATTGTAAAGGAAAAAATTTTGTAATTTGAAATTTCTGTGTTTTTCACAGTCGTGGAAATAGTTGAAATGTAAATGTTACTTTTTTTTTTTTTTTTCACATTCGAAAAATTCTTTTCCACTTCAGAATTACTCTTTTAGAAAAAAATTGTTATAATTATGACGTTGTGCTCGTTCACCGAAATACAAGAAGACCGAAATACGGGATTTGAATTTCAAATTTTTTTTTTAACTTTCTGTTTATAAAAATAAATAGCTTGAGAATTTCTTTGTGATTCATAAAAAATTATATATACATATATATGTATATATATAAACATGAATTATTGTATTCAAAAAGTATCTTTATAATTATGATAATTTTAAATAATAGTTTAATTACCTGTAATTAATAAATAATTTAACAGTTACGATATCATAATTTTCCATTTATGGAGATTAAGAACAATTAAGGACGTATCTTTCAAGCGAACATAAATATGGAAAATATCTCTATGAACTGTATTTCGTCCGCTCAATATACTCAATTAATTCGCTGTACAATGCTCGCTCGATGTTAGAAATTTGTCAAACGGATTGACTCTCGAAACAATATATTCCATGCTGTAGCGCGAAACTGTTGTCGAAGTATACTTTATGATATAACCATGATATAACTCGAGCTTTGCACTTCTCGTTTGAATTGTAACACTAGAAAGTTATTGTTCGTTACATAGCCGTATCTAGATTACCAATGCTCGAGTAACAACAGTAGAGAGGATTGTGTTGCAAAATGTAGTAGATAAAGGGCTTGGAGTGA
>NW_006263329.1:342635-344500 GCF_000469605.1 Apis dorsata | reverse complement strand
TTAAAAAAAAAAAAAAAAAAAAAAAATTATTTTAATAATCTGATACACTTACTTTTAAATTAAATTTAATATATTCGCGTTTAAAAATTTATAAATAAAATTACGAACACAAATTAAAAATTGAAAATTGAATATTTTATATTAAATGTAATATATCTGTGTTATATTTAATATCTATATGATTTGTGAATTTATACGGGATAAAATAATCGTCAAGAAAACATTGGAGAGATAATAACAACTTGACGAGAATGCTTGACTCTATAAACTTGGGAGGAAAGCAAAAACTGCTCGTTACGACGTGTACTTTACTCTTCTCCTCCGCAACAAAAACGATCTATCTCTTGATAGAAAACTTTTTGAGACTTTTTGAGAAAATCTGTAAGAATCATCACTAACATTGCAACATTTGAAATAATTTTATCATTGCTTATTAGATATTCTTAATAATCGATCGTTATCAATTGAAATCATTCAATTATCACTTGAAAATAGAAAAGATTTACTATAAATGTTAAAGAAATAATCTTCATATAATGACACGATAATATATACAAATTATACTTAAATAAATACTTATTGGAATTTAGATTGATGCAAGATTATTAAAAATATAATGCAATATAAAAATATTTAAAGAAAATTAGAGATATTTTCCAAATAATCTACTTCAATAAATTACTTTAAAAATAATTATATGTAAAAAAATTGTAAGAGAAAGCATTCAAAAATTGATTAAATTTTATAATAAAAAATTATTGTAAACATGAAATAAATAAAATCGTTGAGAAAAATATATACAATCCATGTGAAATTTTCTTAATCAAAAGAAATTTGTTATATTATTTCGAATTTTATTTTTTCATTTCCATCAATCTAAATCGTTTATTCGGATTAATAATTTTTTAACGATTATTATTTTTTAAATGGTACAAAAAATGCATAAACATTGTGATTCATTCGTATCGATTTCGTAATCGGCACGTGATCATTAATCACAGCCGTCTTAAACGGATCGGCAAACACTGGAACGTTCAAAGTGGCAATATTTATTGTTCCATCGATGCGATTGTTCATCTGAACCGCTGTTTCAGAAGATTACATAACAATGGATGAATGGAGACGCAATGAAAGACGAACTTGCTCGAGAACGATTACCTTGCTACATTGCTTTGGGTTAACCGAATTGTTTGACATCGTGCGGATCATCCGATGCACACTGCATGACAGAGAATTGCCGGTGGTAAACCTACGAGAGGTTGGAAATGGCCTAAGCGATCTGAATTTCGTGGTAAATGAAGGAGTTAATGGTAAATGAGATGATTGCGAGAATTTTAGAGAAAGAATATCTTAAACTCATAGAAATTATGTAATACTGTATAATAATTACAATATTATATGCGTTAATTATAGTAAATGTGTCACGAGATGTAATTCTTCGAAATAAAATAAAATAAAAAGAAAATTAAAAAAATAATATCTTGATAATTAAAAATCGATAAGCATATCCAGGGACACAAGTTAATTTTTCTTCGCGAATAAAAGTCGATTCAAGAAGAGGAGAGTAAAATAATCCTCAAACCTAACGATGCATGAGTAATAGCTTATTTTATATAAAAAGAAAAACTTACAATTCTTTTCTAGAAAAAAAAGATTATAGTTTTAAGATTTGTTTTCGCCGAATCCAAAAAATTCCTTCGATTAATTAACATAATTATTACTTAAAGCATGGAATAATTTTTAAATCAATTCAGAATCTTCAATATATCATTAATAAGATCATTATAGCAACACGTTTCCAGAATTAAATGCATCTAGTCACGTAATTTACCTTAAAAACTCGATTGAATCGTATTAAAATTGGA
>NW_006263329.1:333576-342379 GCF_000469605.1 Apis dorsata | reverse complement strand
ACTTTAAACCGTTGTAACTCCGAAGATAATGACTTTTTATCGACGGGTGAAAGATCGTTAGAAGCGCGGATCCTTGCTCTTTAAAACGCTCTTTGATTTATCCCGATACGACTTCCGGTTCCCGAGATATCGTCGTGTAAAGCGAAGGATAATTTTTGATCATTTACCATCTCCGTCCTTCTCGCTTACTCGGACCTTTCGCTCGCACCTCGTCTCACTGACCTATCCCAAACTCCAGACGAGTGGCAGACGCGATTCCTGGAAGTGCGTACTACTTTCAGAAAAAAATGTAGGTCACTGGGTCGCGCGCCCATTCATAATTTTTTAAACATTGCGGAAACTTTGAATCCTTATATCTCGGCAACCGATTGAGATATCGATATAATTCAAAAAGTGGCTTCAATGGCATAGTTTTCTCCATCTCTTACATGCGTTTTAATGGAAAAATTTTTAATCTCTTTCTAGTATTTTTTACGCGAAAGCTTCAAGTTTTATTTTTGATTCTGTATGATTGCAATGATCTATCTTGTTGTGATATAAAAAGAATATAAAAACTTAAATTTATTTAATTTGACGTTTTTATATTTATATAATATATAATAGGTTTAATCACTAATTAAAATACAATGAAATTTTTTTATTCTTCATATTTATTTTATTTTGAATTGAGAAATCATAAAATTTTCAGGCACGTTAAATATATTATATGTCTAGTTTAGTCATTTTATAAATGTTGATCACATTAAAATTATAGAAGATAATGAATAATCGCGGATTTTATGGCAAATAATATATGAGGGATTAATAGGGTAATATTATAATGCTATATTAATTAAATTAATAAAGCAATAGAAAAGCTATTAATTATGAGATTAGAAATTTTAAACTTAACAACAATGTTTATAATATATATATAACATTATTTATAAATAATTTTTAAAACATGATTTATTACATAATACTTACAATATTATGTTTTTCATAATATCAATGTCGATGAATTTATAGTTCATTATCATATATCACAATTATAGATATATATTGAACAAGTAATAGCGAGATTGAATTAATGGAAAACAGATCGGCCAATCTGTGGATTTCGTACTAAATATATTTGTTAATTATGTATTTGCTTAATAATATATATATAAACGATATTAATAAAACCATAGAAAAACAATTTAATATAATGATTAAACGAAAAATTTAATCAATTATATTTTAATTGTGTAATATTCATATGCATATGCCATACAGAAAATTATTATTTATTATTATTTTATAAATTTATTCGATCAACAAAGATAATATAATCTGCTTGAATCATTGATTTGAATCAATATCAATAATAGGATAATTTTGATATAAAATTTAGAGACAAATAATTCAATAATCCAGATAATAATTAATTATATTTAGCCATTGGACTGGCAAACAAAACTTTTGAATCTGAACATTATTTTTCATTTAATCTACTACATTCTGTGGATTTCTATTATTTGAATAATTTATATCATACATCAGTTCAATCTGAACTTCAACCTCTGTGCAAGCCAAGTGATAAATCTTATGCAATCGAAAAGATTTAGATTCTTTTCCACTCTAAATCATTGCATCTAATTTTAAAGAAAAATTCATGGATTTATTTTTCAATTCCACTCTTATCCCTAAGAAAAAAGAAATATTATTGTAGAATTAAAATACAATTCTATTAAATCGTTATTATAGATAAATTTACGTAACTTTCTCCTTTTTTTCAATGTGAATCAGAGATCATTAATTAAAACTGATCCCTTTTTGTGCAAACGGGAAAGAAAAGATCCAGACTATCGACCACGAAAGAAATTTAATCAACGCATAATGAAATCAAACAAAGGAGAACAGAAACACGAGTATCCATGGAGCAACTCCTCAGCCAATATAATTTCTTTTAAACTGGAAGTCGGACGAAAGGAAGTTTTCCTTTTAAGATGGCTGAGTTCTCAAGATGCGCATGTATAAACTCACAAGACCAGAACTCGAACTTTCCGAATTGCAAATGCGAATACGCGTACGTGTTCTCGTCAATTCGCCGCATCTCTGCCTAAGTTCTCCCCAGCTGCCGTAGACTCGCTAATTTTTGACTACCGTCTCACACTGAAATTTGTTTCGAGAGTTTTGTGGTTAAATTAGACGACGAATATATTTGCCACTGCGTTCAATGCTTGGAGTTTCAATCTTCTTATCCAAGTATTTGTTTCGTGGCCTCTTCATTTGTTAAGATACGTTTAAAAATATATTTAAACGTTTAATTTTAAAATAAGTTTAAAAAGTTCAATTTTGATCAAATTTCAATCGAGAATAAAGATAGTATGGTGCTAACGATTTTTAATTTCATTTCAATCGATATTTGTTTTAATATTTTTTTTAATATAAAGATCCTCAATTGTGTTTAGTTATCAATAGATCTAAAGATTATAGTTTGTCATGAACGTGATATGGAGATATAGTTCTCTCTGATTCTCACTGTTGTAATTGCGAAGTTTGAGAAAGACGAGGGAATCCTTATTCGCGGAATCCTTGTTTCCATATCCTGTCTCTGAAAATGTAACGCTTTTGTATTATATTACCTTCCTTTTTGAATGGAGATCTCACGCAACAAAGGGAAATCTGACGTTTCATAGAAAACGTAGGGAGATATGAAATATCCTGCTGTTATGAAAGAACATATCTCAGAATTTCAACGTGTTCACTTGTGTTCAGAATTCGAAGGATTGATAGTGTTGTTTATCGAAACAAGTGAAAATAATAATTGAAAATCATTTTATTTCGAGAATAAATATCAACCTTTTCCACTCGACTATCACTCATTATAATCTTCTTATTAAACGATTTGTTAATTTGTAAACTTTTGAACAAAGTCCCCTCTAAAAATTTGCTCGATCATTGTTCAAAATTATTCAAAATTAAATCTGAAAGATATATATATAAATTGTTCATTTTACATTGATCCATTAACATTGATCTTACCTAAGATCCTTTTAATATCGAATTATACGTAGTAATATAGATTGAAAGGTGAAGGTAGATTATTCTTACATCAATGTTCCATTTTTGCTCGCTTTCAGTTCCAAATTACTAGACTGTTCCGTGTTGAATACAAATCGCACGTAATGATTCAATCTTTTACTTTAGCCGTAACGTTATAAGAATGCCTACTATTCATGGAACGAATTGCAAAGTAAAGGGTTAAAATTGAATATCCTATTATTACATCATATGATTTAAATGCATTCAAAGAATTATGACGCGATGGTATAATTCTATAATTGCTACATTCTCTCTTTATTTTTCCAGAAATTGAAATTTTGTCACTCATTATTAAAATTTTTCCATTCACCATTATCAATCTTATTTCAAACATTTTATAATATCAGCATATAAGTACATATAACTAATCCAAATTAATCTGGATTTTCAATTTATTAAGAATAAAATTGGATAAAGTAAAATTGGATCAAGACTGGGCCCTCTTTTTGCCCAGATAATTGAAAAAATATTTGCAGAAATGTATGAACGTTAATTTAACATCATATCGACATTAATTTAATTTTGACCAATCGAGACGTTCTCCGACACGCTCTGTTTTGCAATGAAGCACAATGATCCAATTTTTTCATACAATCAAATTCCTCATTCTTCTTATTCTTATTCCATCACGCGTGTGAAAGGATGAGAAAGAAACGATGAATTCGTGCCTTCTTTTTTCGTTGACGGCCCGTAAACATCGGCTTTATTCGTAACAGGACGCAAGTAAATATTGACGCGCGAGGCGAGGGGATGATTCCTCGGCTCAAACCGGTTAAAACAGACAATTTCCCCTCTCATCGTGCTCACCCGCTCGTTTGTTTATCGATCACGCTTTTAAACAACGATGCCTCGCGCATCGAGCCACACGTTAGGATTCATATCCCTTCCTTTTTTTTTTTTTTTTTTCGAATCGAGTAGAATCGTTTCTACGAATTTGTTGGAGGATTTTTTTTTATTGGCAAGGTTTCAGGTTCTGTTTAATTGGTAAATAAAACGAAGGTTTAAAAGGTGGTATCGGGAATCTGGATGTTTGTTGTCTGGCCCGGTATATATTATTTGTAAAATATTCGGATTCGTTAAAATAAATATGCTTAGGTTGGCGTGCGATATTCGATATTATTCGATCGACACGTGAAATCGTGGACGATATTGTTTTTATATTTTATATTTTTATTCTCGTCCATTTCTTGTGCGAGTTAATTAAGTTATATCCCTTCTCATTCAACGCAAGAATAAGAAATTGAATAGTATCAAATGGTGTCGATCAAAGTATTATTTTTGAGAGAAGTTTATTAGAAGAATATTTATAATAAACTTCCTAACTATTTTGCGCAATTTCTCCTCTACGATTTACCATTTTTTTTATTCTTGGGAGTATAATTAAGAATTTAATTAATTTATTTATATATATATATATAGATCTTCGTATTTTTATATTATCGATAGAACTTATTTTCGCGATATTTTCAATTTCCAAAACTTCAACATGGAATAATTTGTAGTTACATTTTCTCCATTCTTCTTTTTTTTTTTTTTTTCACAGGATCAATTCCCGAATCGAGAGAGAAAATTCCTCTATTTATCGAAATTCTGGAAAAATATATCCGCCCCGCTCTCTCCTCCTTTCTCCCCTCCTTGTTCGATCCTTTGAGAGGCGCGTGATCGTATATCTGCAACCCCCGGGCCAAAAGCAATACCGATGGGATTCATTTTCGTCCGCACAAAGCGACGGCCCGTAACGCGAACTGCAAAAGGAGGATTATAAAGTGACGAGAACACGCCATCCGCAATTATAAATACGTTTTCGTCATTTCCGGAGGATTAATCCTCCCCTCGATGTCACGGATGCTAATGATAATCATTCGTCCTCCTATTCTCGCGCGTCGGAAGTTTCCATTAAATTCTGGATGGTGTTGGAGGACGAATCGATGATTCGAATGGACGTTGATAATAATATCGTGATTGCATCGTACGAAAATTCTGAGATTCGTGAATTTTTTTTTTTTTTTTTATTTTCCTCGGCGTGGTTGATAGATAGATACGATGGACATTGGAATTTTGGAAAAATTTTGGAATGTATAACGTCGTTGAAATATATCGGTGGATTACGAATATTGGAAAATTTTTGGAGATACGCGTAATGTTATGATGATGCGTGAGTTGTGAAATATTGTGAATTTATTTTTTTAAAATTGTATGAAAAATGTCAATGGAATGTCAAAGAAGAAAAAAGAATTAATGTAATGTATGTCCCTCGAAGGATATAAAATTCGTAAAGATATCGAAACTTTGAAATTTGTCAATTTTAACACATTGGATATTAAAAATTAATAGAGCTGGTTCGATACGTGATTATCGAGTTCCAAAAATTATATGGAAACGTTACATCAACGTGCAATTTCAAAAGAACGGCTTTATTTTAGCTTCAACTTTATTCTATTCCCCACTGCTCCAACCGAATTTATGACACGTCAGTTAAAAGTAAGTTGAAATTTCAGGTTCCCCGAACCTCGTCGAGTAGAATTTTCTGAATACAAATGAGAAAAGAGCACGAAGGAATTTTTCATCTGGAAGTGAAAAAGATTCGTAATCTTCGAACATCAAAAAAAAAAAAAAAATATTAAAATCAAAATTTCGAGTAACGAGTTTTTATTAATCTTTCATCTCTTCGTTCGTTTTTACGTTCATTATCGTTCCTCTCCTCTACTGTGTTAACAACCGTTAATTAAATTTCGCAGGATAGTTACCTCGTATATCAGTCCATTATCACTAAAAACCATTCGATGTCAGTTGGTGCCAATGGCACTTGTAATATGTCAACTTGGTAAACTGGCATTCACCATTAACGAGGAATCGCAGCACGCCGTTAATGAGGCCATTTTGGTATGATGTTTTGTTCAAGTACATTCGAACCAGATGGTTTGGCTGTCGTACTCGTCGAATTGTCTATTATTTGCTACCAAAGTTACATCACAAACCTTATCTTATATATATATAGAAAATATTATAATTATAAATATTATTATATTGGAATGTATTTTAATTTATAAAAAATCTTCTATGTAAAAATATAAAAAGTACAATAAAGAATTTATTCATTATAAATACGTTGATCAAATATATGTATAATTTTGTTATACGATCTTCTGTCTTCATTCTGGTAAATTAAATTTTAACATCCCATTGCGGTAAATTTAAGACACTTTAAATAAGGAAGAAGTATAAAAGTATAAAAATTTGATTGATAATTTCGTCTTTTTTGAAACGTTTAAAACCAATTTTTGTAATGCGATTCGAGACATCACGTAAATTATAATGGAGTTCTATTTATCTACAAAATAATAAATTCTAGGATAATCCATTGACAACAACGAGCGTTGCTGAACTGTGCATCCGTTTCGTCAAATTTCGAAAATTTTCTGTTAAATAAATCAAAAATAACGCGATTTTATGGAAAACGTGTGAAACTGAATAAATTCTCACCGCGAAACGTGATTTTCTCGTGTTATTATTTAAAGGTTTCAATGTTCGTGCATCGTTTAAAATTTCGCTGATGGCGATATTCGATGAAGTTTGTAAATTTCTCCTCGTTCGTGTAAATACGCAACGCAGCCGCAGTTATTTGCATCTCTCGATTCCAAGTTATTTTTCGATTACAAATAAACAATTATTGACACGAGTGACATCGTGTAATTCGTTCGAATCATCTTCATCTTTCTCATTTTTCATTTTTCTTCGCAAATAATCGTGGAAAGCACAAAGAAATGAAGTATTTATTTATAATAATTAAACGTAAGTTATAAAAATATTGTTTGCGTAATTATAAAACAAATATCGAAATTATAAACTATTATTTTTGAGTTGGATCTTTGCCTATATATATATATATATATATATATATACAAAAATCTACAACAAATATAATTCGTTAATTAACATATTCATTAAAAAGGTTAAATAATCGATATACTTCAAAATTTTTCTTACAAATTCTCAATTATAATATTTTTTCCCCTCTCTCGGTGTCATATCACAAATCTACGATAAATCAGGATGTTTCTTTAATCTCTTCCAAATCTATTCCATCACAAATTAATCGAAACAATATCTACGATATTTACACTTTAAAAAAAGCAAATAATATAATAATCGTTAATTAAATTCAAGCTTAAATAATTCAAATATTAATACAAAAAAAATAACTTGCATTCGATATTCCATATAAAAAACGAAACAATTTCACCCTTACGCATCGTTCCTCCCTATCTCGCCATCCTTTAACCACCAACGCAATATTTCAACCCTCTCGGAGAATCCTACTCAAAGAATACACTTTCTTCTTCCTTTTTCCACCCAATATTCAACGACCTTTTAGAGCCTTTCCATCCCCCCATGGACGCCGTTTAAACCAATAAATTCGCGATTCTGGTGGTCGAGGCGAACGACAATCCTTCGCGTTCCAAGAACCTCCTTCTCCGTTCCCCCAGTTTCTTATAGACGGCCTTTCTACAGTCACCATCCGTGGATGGACACGTTCCAAGAAGGTCTCCCCATCGAGGGACACACAGCGTATCGAAGTTATCGTTGGAACGAACCGCGTTCAGGGGTTGGAAACGATCGAACAATGCCGGAATACGGACATGTTTCTCCGCGGAGAGAATGGAACCAATAGGACGGATGTGTATTACATCCATTTCACGAGTGAAATGGGAAATCCTCCACTCCCCTCCTCGCCTTTTCCCCCCTCGTCTTTTATCACGACGAGCGAAATTTTCTTATCCGCGATGGAATTTCGGTGTGATCAATTTTTTTCGAGGAAGAAAGGAGTGTGATTAAATAATCGATCTGTGTTACGAATTATATTTTGAATTAGAGAATTTAAAAAAAGCAGATATCGATCCATTTGACTGGCTAGGCTAAATTTGCAAAAAAGCGCGTTTCCTGTTTAATTAATCCTCTTTAAATTCTTTGAACGTCAAGCATGGTATTCTATGATAGAAGTATTATGTAAACGAGTCGGATACGGGGAGATACGTTTCATGAACCGTGACACGAACGAAATTACGTCGCAAGATATGAAGTTTGCGAGTATTATGAAGAGGATCAAGTTATGTTAGTTTATGCTCGTTTGCGTTTGGTTTATGCTCATGGCTGACGTGTGATCGAGTTTTATCACTGATACATAATCAAATGATCAAAAAAAAAAATATTGTTTCAACTAATTATCATCTCGAGACAAAGTAAAAGATATTATTGCTGGTTTTCAAATTCATAAATTCACAGGATTATGAATTATCACCTCTGATACATAATCAAATGATCAGAAAAAAAAAAGTGTTGTTTCAACTAATTATCATCTCGAGACAAAGTAAAAGATATTATTGCTGGTCTGTTTTCAAATTCATAAATTCACAGGATTATGAATTATCACCTCGAATTTATGAATTATTACATTTTAATTGAATTAGAGAAGAAAAAGGGGCGAGAAAAGAGAGAATCGTTCCGAGATTATTCGTTTTAATCGATCGAAGGAAAAGAAGTCGCAAGGGAAGAAGTCGAAAAACTGGCGGACGAGACAATCGTTCGATGGAGGAGGAAATTGCATCGAATTCCTAGATAATAGCACTTTTTTTTTCCTGCTACCCCTCCTTTGTTCCCGTCCCCTCCTTTTAGAGAAATAGTACCAGCGCAAATACAAGTTGGGGCTCAGTTAACTGTGCGAACCGTCTTTCTT
>NW_006263329.1:320659-332836 GCF_000469605.1 Apis dorsata | reverse complement strand
TTCTTTTCCTTCTCTCGAGTTTTCCTTTCTCGCGTGGAAGTTTTTCAGATTTCGACTTCGATATTTCCATTGTATTGAAATCATTCATTTTCTAATATATATACATATATATACTGTGTATCCACAAAAATTAATCTTATATAATTATATAATTATATAATTATATAATTATATAATTATATAATTCTTGGAAACAGGATTTTTAATTTATATTGAATGGTGATTCGGGTCCGTTGACAAAAATATATTATACCGATCGTTGCAAAGATTGTAGATGGCCAAATAGAAAAATCAATACAAAGAGATGCAGATAATAGATTAGAACAATCATAGATAGAAGACGAGATAAGAAAATCACAGGTGAGTAAGTAGAAAAAAGGGGAACGAGGGCAGTCGAATAGAAAATTACCTGGAAATAGAACAAAATGGAATCACGATCGATAAAGTGGAATAAGCCGATAGCCAATAATTAGATTCATTCCTATACAAATTCTAATAGAAAATAATTATTTCAGGAATGAAAATAATCCAACAAAATCATCCCATTTTTCTATGAGAAGAAAACACTCGCAAAATATTTGATACTAAGATAAATCGTCCTTGCATTCTCACCCTCTCATCGAAATTCTTTCAATACTTTCAAAAAAAAAAATATATATATATTCCATCCTGGAAACGATGGAAAAGTACGCGAGAGCATCTTGATTCAATTTCGAGATAGTAAAATAAGTATATCGAGATTTCATATTGAACAATCGGAAGCTGAAAAATCGGGGAAGCAATCGGCAGCAGCGGTTCGAAAGTGAGCCGCAGGAAAAACATTCGTTCACCGTGCGCCCGAGTTTCGATCGAATACGGGAGGTATGTATCGGAAACCACTTTATACCGTGCATAGGATTGCGGTGTTGGACGCGGATGGAACGAGGTTGGGGCCAATTAAGAACGTTCAATCGGCGGAAACAGAATCGAAATGAATCAAAATGTCCGGATCAAAAAATCGGATGGAATATCGTTGAGGGATTACGAAATCGACACGTATCTCCAGGGTTAAATTTTACGTCGAGGAAGTGGATTAAATGAGCATGCTTGAAAACGTTCTTTGATCGAACGTTTGTTCGAGTGTGTTCTTCTTTATTTCTCGTGTTTGCGAAATATCGGTTATTGGATTTTGTATATCCTTTTAACAGAGGGATAAAATTCAATGATGTTTCGTATTAGTTGTAAACTGTGTTCTCTTCGATGTTTCGAGGGTTCCAATTCAACGAGGAATTTCGTTAGGGATTATTAATACGGATCCTCGAATCAATCGAGGAGGATTATATGTGCTCCTCTTCGTTCTATTTCGATAATTTCTTGGTTTGCGATTTCTTTTAGATTTAAATTTAAATTCGGTTTTGCTGTTATATTGCTTTTCAATTTTGTAGATGTTTCGTAAATGTTTAAATTGGTTAATGTCTGAATTTGTTAATTTGTTTTCAACTTTCGCTCGTTGCTTCGCTTGTTTCGTGAAATTCTTCTCTTACTCTCGTCTAAATTTGATCAAACTGTGATCGCGTCCTTGTCCAGCGAGATTACAAGTCGAGAAAGAAACACTTTTTCTTTGATCGTTCTTATTTAACGTGGTAATTATAAGTTATATTTATTTTCTTGTGGAAAAATATATTTCAAAATCCTTTCAAAGAGGACGACGGATTTATAACTTTAATGCAGTTGGGTTTTAAATGCGCATCCATAAGGCAAGGTTTTTCGAGATTCTTGCGAGTTCATGATAACCTTAATTGGTAATCGAGATATATACGAAGAGTATTTTTCTAAATTGTATATTAATTTTGAATTTTGAGATTTTTTTATATCTTATACAAGAATCCTTTTATCAAAGGAAATTCGAGTGAAATTTTCTTAACAAAGTTTCTCGACAACCATTCGAATATTCTTATTTATTAAATATTCTTCTTTCAATTCACAGATTAAGTATTTAAAAAGTTATATATTAAATTGTATGATTATAAAAAAATCCCTTTCAATGAGCAGATTTTTTGTCTTTCTTTATTATTTTCTTTCATTAACCATTAATGATACTACTTTTATTTAATTAAGTAATTAGAATTATAATTAATCGACTTCCTTCTCTCCTCGAACATAGAATGATGCTGATTGTCATTGAGATTGGCGTAGTTGAAAAATATCTCAAGTCAAAGATCACTTTAACCAAATATTCCAAGAAATACACAAGATCCCTTATTTCATCCCTTTGTTTCAAGGACTTTAAACCATTGGATATCAAATTATCAATCTCTTAATAATTCGTAGATCCTCATAATCGTACGTTTAATTTATCCTTGTTATCATAATCGCAGCTTTCTAAGCTTCTCGAACGTTTAATATCTCGCGCTCTTTGCGTTCACGAATCGTTTAAAAGGATTTCTTTCTTTTTTTCCCCTCGATTTTTATCTCCTCCTATCTATTCTTTCGCCCTTTTTCCCTCTCCTCCTCCCCCTTTTTCCCTGAAAACGGCGGAAGTGATTTAAATTGGATATCGCGTATCGAGCGATTTTCGCGACGATGAAACGGGCTCGTTCGAGCGAAAGACAGCGAACGTGGTATTTAAACCGCGACATCGACGAATTTGTTAGCCGACAGACTAGGGTGCAGGGTTTCCATATCGATACGCGTTGGTAGAATTTTTTAGAATGTGATAAAGAAAATTGCGATAACGAGTGTTGATAAATGTGTATAATTTTGTTTAAAAAAAATGATTCTCTCGTGATATTAAATTTCTTATGAAATGAAAAAAATGGAAGTAAAGAAAATTGTATAGTTTCATAGTCGAATTATAGAAGCAAGATATATCCTGATAAATAAAAATTATGAACATTTTATTTATAAAAAAAAATGTAAATAATTTTCTTGTGATTAAATTTCTTAGCGAATGGAAAGAATTAGGAAGTAAAGAAAATTGTATAGTCTCATAGTCGAATTATAGAAGCAAGATATATCCTGATAAATAAAAATTATGAACATTTTATTTATAAAAAAAAATGTAAATAATTTTCTTGTGATTAAATTTCTTAGCGAATGGAAAGAATTAGGAAGTAAAGAAAATTGTATAGTCTCATAGTCGAATTATAGAAGCAAGATATATCCTGATAAATAAAAATTATGAACATTTTTTTTATAAAAAAAAATGTAAATAATTTTCTTGTGATATTAAATTTCTTAGCGAATGGAAAGAATTAGGAAGTAAAGAAAATTGTATAGTCTTATAGTCGAATTATAGAAGCAAGATATATCCTAATAAATAATAATTATGAACATTTTGTTTAAAAAAAAAATGTAAATAATTTTCTTGTGATTAAATTTCTTAGCGAATGGAAAGAATTAGGAAGTAAAGAAAATTGTATAGTTTCATAGTCGAGTTATAGAAACAAGATATATCCTAATAAATAATAATTATGAACATTTTGTTTAAAAAAAAAATGTAAATAATTTTCTTGTGATTAAATTTCTTAGCGAATGGAAAGAATTAGGAAGTAAAGAAAATTGTATAGTTTCATAGTCGAGTTATAGAAGCAAGATATGTCCTAATAAATAAGAATTATGAATATGTAAAATTATTATTAGTATAGCATTTATATTCACTCTTTGCAAACGATACATCCATATGCCACGTTTTTTCTATTTCAAACATCCGTTTCATGTCGCTTCATAATAGCGTTTATCTCGATTTACACGCGTGCCAACATAAATATTTATGACGCATCGTTATTTATAAAATTTTTTTAATGTTTATATCGCGTGGGATTACTTCCCTTTGCAGCTTCATTGCTCGTTTCATTTTAAATAAATTTCATCCGTGTAATCTCAATATTTGAAATGCAAAAATTGCGCATAGATTAAAGAAAATTAAACAATTAATCACGCTACATTCTATCTAATTTGATAATAAATTCTAACTGGATTGTTTCAATAGCATCTCGAAGAGTCGTTCGTTGAAGAATGAACGTTTTATCACGATAAAATCGGAATGATATTCGTTATCCGCATTTCGTGCAAAGTATTATACTCGAAATTTACTGGAAGTCTCTGCACTGACATTTCTTTCGCTCCACTTTCTCTTTTGTTTCTCGAGATTTAGATAAAGTTACAAATACTTGAATTCCTTCGAAACTTGGAGCCAAACTTATGTCACGATGAATTCACCCCCTTATCGCGCCCTTTCGTTTCTGCAGAAACAAATTATGGGGCATTTGCATCGCGTTTCTTTTGCTCCCCCCTCTCCCCCAATGATTTCCAACTTGAAATTTACGTTCTCGTTTACGTAAAGATTGTTCTGAAAGTTTTTTCATTCTTTCGAAAGAAATTTGTAATAAGAGTTTCAGCCTTTGAATCTTTTGAAAAATTCTTTCGAGTTTATTTATTTCAGTTATTGTGGATTGTAATTTTTTCTCTTCTTTTAAAACTTGAAGAATCATTCTTCTTTAATGGAAGAATTTTCATTATGAAAATTTGCAAACTGAAATTGATATATACAAAAAATTATTATGAAATATCTAATTCTTCGATAAAATTTTAGATATTATTAGATTACAATCCAATATTTAATAATAATCTGATCTATGTTTAACATCTTACATCTTTTCTTTAATTAGAATTTGTAAGTTATTGAAAAATAACTATAAAAGATAAAAATGATTAAATTTTTACCTTTTAAAATTTATGGAAGAAAAAAAATGAAGGATAAAAATAAAATTCCACTTTTTTTGTTATATTAAAATATTAATTAAAGAACTATTACAAATAATAAAAAAAAATATCTAAAAGGAAAAAAGAGGCCAAAAAGAAGAAAGTTCATGTAGAAACATATTTTTCTAATGTAATAACATCAAAAATACGAAGTATTTTATTACCTCTGTATTTCTCACCTTTACAAATACAAATATCTCGAGCATATTTTTCAAAGCATCTTATATATTACAAATATCTTTTCCACACACACTTACTTTTAGAATAATAGAACGAAATATAGTGGAAATGTATTTTTTCATCTTCCATTTTTTATCAGATAATAATCTTGATATACCTTTTTTTTATTACAACACGTTGAAGTGTAATTTTTTGAGATATCCATGTAAAAATTCTATCGTATAAATTTTTAACTCGATTTCTTCTCCCTGAAAAAAAAATATTTTCAATCAATTTAAATCTTACAAAAAAAGTATCTATTTATTAATATAATATAATAAATTATAATATAATAAACGAGCATCAAAGTTTTTCATCACTTATTTAATACGTCATACCTTGTTCAAACTTATGATTAGTTTAGCACCAAAGTTGTTCCTATAAATCACGTACGATAGAAAAAAATCTTTCTAATAGGAAAAAAAAAAAAAAATGTGTACAGCAATTTCGTAATAAATTCATCGATGATTAAATTTCACGAACGAATCAGAAATTCAAAAGCATCGAAAATATTTAAAAAAAATGAAAAAATAGAGAGAGGGAGAGAGAGGGAAAAACACGATGAAAAATTATGCTTATCTGATTAAATATTCGGATTGTTTGGATTAATTGTGAACGAAATTCGAATAAAACAGAAAAAGAAAATTATTGAATTATTCGTCGTTTCTCGGATTCGAAATAATGGAATATTTCGCGTTTAAATTGCAATTTTCGGACGGACCAATTTTTATCCTATAAACAATTTCAGAGCGTTCCAACGTTGAATAGGATTTGGACGGATTTACTTTTTGATTTTGAAAAAAAAAAATATGCAAAATCGTATTCTAATTTTATTTCGAGTGGCACAATTCTCGAACTGAATGTGAAACTCGATGTGGAAACGGTGAAATGAAATTTGTTTGAAACATGAAACGTGTCGGTGAATCGATGTAATTCGCCCTGAATGCGCGATTATTCTGTTTATTTTTCCTCGTCAATTGTTTCTATCAATGTTTCGAAAATTTTACGTATAAATTGTTCGATACTGGGTGATCGTTTTTCGTTCACCCCGCGTGATTCATGCCAAATCACGCTTGATTTTGCAAAGAATTTTCTCTCAAATAACAAAAATTTGAATAATAATAACTAATGAGTTTTATGGAAGTGTCGAACGAAATTTCATGGTATCTTGCTTTTAATTATTCATTTTTTTGATTTTTCGATTTTTTCACATTTCAAAGCAACGAAGAAACATATTTCTCTTTATACGATGATGAATTTAAATATTAATTATCGAATAAAAAAAAGAGCCAAATTTTCATTGAAAATAATACATATCGTTTAAAAAATCTTTTTATCAGAACTCGTAGTTGATAAATTATGTGTATTACTAGCATATTTTTTTATAATTGATTTTTCTAAAAAAAATTTCAATTATCTCGTTTTCATTTATATGAAAATTTATCCGAGAACAAGTTAATTAAAATTATTCCTTTACGATCTATCCTTTGAAACGAGTAATTTTAATATTTTAATATCGATATTTTCGTTGTAATAATGTGTATAAATTTTAACGATATCAATATTTGGACATTTCGTGAAGAAGAAAAATATAAGCTATAATAACAATATTGTTCTGTTTCTTCTATCAGAATAATGAAGCATGGCATGAAATACGAATCGATTCAGTATTATAATGCAAGATTTGATCGAGATTCTCGTGCAAAGCGAGCCAATCCCACGGTGGAATTAATATCACGATGAAATTAATTTTATCGACGCGTATTTACTCTCGAAATTGTCGACAGATGCTCTTTTAAATTTCAAGCAACTTCAAAATTCTCTATATAGCATCCATGTACCCAATTGAATTTCTTACGTTTTTATTCAAAGATGTACGAGTTAAATTATCCAATATAAATAAATGAAGATCAGAATCGACAATTTTAAGAAAGTCGAGTCGATTCTTGAAAAATAAAGTTGTCGTCTAAACGATATTAAAGCCGCTTATGGAACTCTGAGATTTGCGAAATTATGGAGGAATTTAAAATATACAAAGTTCATAAGACACTGAGTGCTTCTTATATTCTTTGGACCAAGACTAAGAAAAGTGGAAAGCCGAGAATCATTAATCAGGCTGGAAATTAAAGGAAAAGAGGAAAGTATTGAAGAAAAACAGGATCAAGAGAAATAAGAAAATCCATAAACGATAGAGGATTAATTATGATGTTATTTCCTCTTTGAAATTCAATTGAAAAAAATATATTTTTCATCATAAGATATGAACTTTTTATATTCCTTAACATTCTTTCAACATTTTTTACTTTACATATAAATATTGATACACAAATGAATAAACTATATATAAATATATTTACATTTTTCAAAAATCTATACAGATTAACATTTTTACTTACATCATAAATATTAATTGTTCAAACAATTTAGTATCAAAAATATTCCTCACGAAAATCCCAATTATAATTTATCAAAGTCTCTGTAGAATCTTTTCCCGCTAAAAAAAAAAATTATCGTTAAAATCAAAAGAATCTACCCCCAAAAATTATCTTCCAAAAAATTAGCGCAAAGTGAAATTTATATAAACATTAACCGACACACTGCGCCACCATCGAGATCCATTTACATTTAATTAAATCCTCCCTTATCGAAATTAAAATTCTCGCCGCGGAGGGGGTTGAAGTTCGGATAAAATTTTCCTAATTACACACAGGGTCGAACAGCTTTCTGAAAAAACCGAATATCCACGTTTATCGTGACGCTAATCTCTCCCAACGTTTCGACGAACCCTTGCCCGTGATAAAATCCTTCTAATTGGGATAGGGAACGTAATGGAAGCAGAGAGAAATGGAAAACAATAAAAGCGTGCCACTGGAAAAGTAGAAAACATTGTCCACTGCACGAGACGAGTTTCTTGGGCCGCGAAACGTGGTTACTCAGAGCCCTCCCCTCTGCGGATCTCCTTCCCCTTCTTTATGAATTTGCCTTCGTATATCTTCTCTCCCTCCTCAGGAACACGAGTTAGAAATCGTCCTAAAAGTCTAATATCGTAAAGCTCGTGCACGCCGCTATCTCGTAGCTGGGTCTTGGATGAACGAGGCGGAGAATTTATTCGATGTGAGTAATTTGAGTCTTTCGAAACGTGACGAGGAAAAAATTATAGATTATGAAATATATATATATATACATTCGTGTTCTTGTAAACTCAAGAATTCAACTTGAAATGCTGTTAATATTTTTCAGTCAAAAAAAATTTATTATTTCACCATTCGCGGTATAATAACTTCTTTTTTTAAATTTCCTTAAAAGAAACGTTTAATTTATGATATAAAAAAAGTTACCTTCAAATATAGTTCAATTTTGTCCTTCGTACAACAATATTTCCAACTTTCCTTTCCCTTTCCTCGTTTAATCTACGATCCCTCGAATGGAAAAGAGAAACTTCGTTCGGTCGAGATATCAACGAGTTTCGTGCAATTTGCGCGTTATCAACGGCCAATAATTTCTCAGAAACCTGTATAAAAGAAAATAAAGGAAACGTTTCCATGCTCTCACTAATTCTCACCCCTTTCTCCCCCCTTGTTATGTTTTCGCGGTAATAACAAAGGGGAGGGAATACATCAGCCTGGAGATCGTCGTCCGGCTCGTTATCACGGCGAATGAAATTTTTATAGAGAAATTCGCGGCCATTAATCTCGCCCCCGTAATAATATTTCATCGATTCGACCAACGTTCTGTAATTTCTTCGTACGATGGAGCGAAGAGGGGAGGAGAGGAGAGATCGGGACGTTTCAATAATTCGCCGGTTTCCTTCGAGTTCCTCTGTTCTCAGGGTGGAAATAAAAGGTGGAGGGGGAGAGGGCGGGTGAAAGATGGCGAACGGCGAAGAAGATTGTTCTCGTCGCCACGATTAACAATCGGATCGATTGGTCCGCGTGTTCGGTGTTTAATTAAACAAATTGAAACGACGTAATGAGCTGATAATAAGTACGAAGGAATTGTGTGGAATGAACAAATGTTGTTGGTAAAAAGTATTATTTAAATGTAGAGGTAATAAATACAATGATAAATTTGATAATTAGATATAAAGGAAGGTATTTTAGAAAATTTTTCAATGAATAAAATTAGAAGAAATTATCGTGTCGATTTGAAAATTGTTATTAAATAAATTCTGTCTTCATTTTGTAATACTTAACAACCAGGGCTGCTCGGCTAATTGGACTTCTGCGAAATATCATGTTATGCGTATGTAACACGATTACTTAATTAATATGGAAATATAGGTAATATACGTAACGAAATGAAATTAAAATTTCTCGAATTACGAATTAATAAATCAAGAAATTTAATTTTAATTGCATCTTCATTATTAAACATTGAAGATAAATTTCATTCAAACTTTACAATAAGTTATATTAGAATAATTCTAAATTAAAATTTTCATTTAGTAACTTATCTAACATAAATAACCATCTTTCTTTTCTTTCTTTATATATTTTTCAATGAAGTATAAACTATCTCATCTTATCTTCCACGAAATATATCTACTTATCACACTTATCTACTTTCATCCTCCATAAAAACTAACACGGATTAACCGAAAAATTCTAACCACCAACATTAAAAGGAATGAATCTTCCTTTTTAAAACCATCTTTGTTTCATCTCGATACGACTTTCCATTGCTGAAATATGACGCTTTGAAAAGAAATGTAATTTCCAGTGAACGACTACATTTCTCTCCCTCGCACACCAGCATTTATCTAACCTAACCTATCCCACTAATATACCACACAATTCTGGTCAGTGATGGACGCTGATTCATCTTTTTCTTTTTTCTTTTTTCTTTTCTTTTTTTTTTTTTTTTTTTTTTTTTTTTTTTTTTTTTTTTTGCTATTACTATTATCCACGATGTGTATATTTCCAAAGGAAAAAAGTGGGTCACGGTATTTTCTTCCAAGTTTCAACCATCCTATCATTCACTCGCACCCTATCGTATCGAACGTAATACTTCGAAGCCCTCAGTATCTCAGAAGCAAATTGGGATATCGAGATAAAGTGCGTTACATACTTTTCTTTATCTGCCGAGTGGTGGATTTGCTTGAAAAATTTTACAATTTTTAGATGTGTTTTGTAATTCATTTTAACATGAAGTTGAGAATCGTTTATGGATTTTTTAATATTTCTTTTATAGAATTGTATTATTATATTATATTATTTTATTTTATTAGAAAAATTATGATAATTTACAAAGGATAAGAAATATCGAGAGTTTTTTATTTCCTCTTTATAGATAAAATTTTTTCGTTTTCTATGGTGTTTTTTAATTTAACACAAAAAAATCAATCTTACCAAACTGTGTTTCTATTTGTTTTTAGGATTAAACGTATATATTTGTCATTCTTGAACATTTCAAAAATATTGATCGTAAAAATATTGGTCTTGTTTTTAAATCCTCTTTACACTCCGTAGATTTATACTACATTTTTCGAAAAAATTTAAAAAGAACTATCTTTGAAATTGACACGTTGTTTATCTTTTCACGCATTGTTTGTCGTATTAAAATATTTATTTTCAGCTTTCGCGATAATTAAAAAAAAAAAAAAAAATTATAATCCGTCAAACTACTGCTAACATTCCATCTTGCTCCAGAATCATTGCCTCGAACATTCTAATTATAACAATCTTATTACCTTTCTATGCCCCACAACTCGAAGGTAATTAAACTCGCGACTAAACGAAACAAAAATGAAACGAAATCCAACCAAGAGCTACATTACTAATTCTCTACTTTACCTATTATACCTACATCCTTCGAACGTCGAGCAAAATAGCTTCCGCTCGAGGCGGAACCAAAGCGTTTTTGCCTCGAGACCCTGTCTCCAAAGCAAACAGACGTCGAGTTATCATTCGTGACTTATTGTGCACTGGTGGAGGTATTCGTTCACGTTAGGTACGCGTTCCACAAGATTTTTCATCCTTATAACCAACTCTCTTTACCAGTGGATCCGAACTCGTGGAGCTCGTCTCTCTCTCTCTCTCTCTCTCTCTCTCTCTCTCTCTCTCTCTCTTTTTCTGTCGTTGTTGTGTCCGGAAAACCGCGACACCGGAGGGCCACGCGACCCGGAAAATGAAACTGTTTCAATTTTTTGGATGAGAAATGGCAGCGACGAGAATCGGTCGTGGCTTACTCGTCGTGTTACGGAAAGGCTGGAGCTACGCGCGGAATATAAAAGTCTTGGGGGATGGAAATGGTATTTGTATTCAGTGTAACGATGGAGCGGGAGTATGGAAAGGAGAGGTGTATATATATATATATAAGGACGAGTGTATATATATATAAATAGATTCGACGAGAAAAATGGGAGGGAAAATTAAGGAGCGTGATGTATTATCGCGTTGGGTTGTTGCGCGTCAAATTGCCGATTTTGCTAAATTTTATTAAATGATACTATCAATTTCTCTTTGTTTTATAAATAGAGGCGAATATAAAAATGAATAAGAGTAGTGAATTGCCAAAATTGTAAGAAGGGTAAATTAAATTTGAATAATATTTGTATATTTTAAATTAATAAATAGCCTAAAATAGAGTTTGTCGATTTTCATGTACAGAATCGTCGTTGGAGGATAAGTTGATAACACAATATTAGAAGTTAATTGAAAATGGAAATTTTATTTTGCACGGGAAAAAGTTTACATTCCTACGAAAGAATTTATTGATTTATCGATATTGCCTGCTTTGCGATGAAAAAAATGGAATTAAAGGGGATGAAATATTAAAATGAAATTATGGAACTAGATTTCAATAAAATTTTCGAAAAGTATATATTACTTATTTACATTAACAAATATCGCTTTAAATCGATTGGTCAACAAATAATTTCATGCACGATACAACAATTCTCGCATTCCGAATTTGATGCAAATATTTTCTCCCTCTCTCTCTCTCTCTCTCTCTCTCGAGGCAAAAATATAAAAAAAAAAAAAAATCTGCCATCACGGTTGCACGGTTACGGTTACGCGAGAAATTTTCAAAGTCGGGAGAAAGAGAGAGAGGGAGAGGGGGGAGAAAAAAATATGTTGCGCGTCGAGATGTTTTTCTAAAATCGCGAAATATGCAAAGCTATTTCCGCGCGTTGGAAAATCGCGCTAGTTCTATTTACATGGAATTGCTGCGTCGCGTCGATGGCACGTGAATTATTGAGGCGCGTGAATGCAC
>NW_006263329.1:313537-320555 GCF_000469605.1 Apis dorsata | reverse complement strand
AGGAGGAGGAGGAGGAGAAGGAGAGGAGAAGGAGAGGGGGAGAAAAAACTTTATTAACTGCGTAATGGAAATTAATAGTAAAATTGAACGCTCAAAGGGAAAGCATTATAGCCGGCTCTCGAATAAATTGGACGGTGACGAGGCGTGAAAAGGACCCTCGCATAAAAGCCTTATTAGAGGGATATTTGAGCATTAACGCGAGATCGAACTAAAAATTTGATCACCCCTATATTTGCGAGAGATTGACACCTTTTTCAATTTTTGGCGAGTTCGGCCGTTGTATTGTATTAGCGAGGGCGTTTAATAATTTCTACCCGTCGAATATCTTGGGGTGGATTAAAGTGGTCACGTGTTTTTCTTTCTTTTTTTTTTTTTTATCAGAATTTACAAGGTGTTTTAGTATCTATTGTAATTTGGAGAGTAGGCTTCGAACGTGGTTTTTATTTTTGGATTTTTTTAACGATTTATCCATGTTGGATTTATATTTCGAATTATTATTATTAATTTTCTTTTTTAATATTCGATTTATGTAGGAAAATTAAATTTTATTCTAATATAGGTAATAATAATTTTGATATTTTTGTTGCAATATCTTCTTCCTTTATTATTAATATTTTTTGTTCTTCAAAATTATGCATTTTATTCCCCATTCTTCGATGTGACTCAAAAAAATATCTGCACTAACCAATATCGGTTATTCTATAAAATTTCATAAATATCCCATGGTAACCATTATCCTCGTGAGAAAAAGATGAGGATAATAAAAAGATTGGGATGTCTTATAATTCTTCGATAAACAATAAATTGAAAATTTATTAAAATTAATAATAAATTGTCGACTTCTTTTTGAATCATAGTCATCGTATTTATGCAAGGGAAGTCGTATTTTCTGGTAAACTATTCTGAAGATTTCTGCTTTTTTTTTATGGAATTATATAGAACGTTCGTAAAAAGTGGCCGCGTTGAAAGTGAGAGAAGAGAGCTTATCCACCTCCGTCTTTTTATTAAAATATTTTATTACGGTCTTGTAAAAAAATGTTTTACGCGGATGAATATTCTCTAGAAAAAATGTTGAAAAATGTTTTATTAAAGTATTGTTAAAAATTATCGAAAATTGTTTCTGTGATTATTTATTCACGTATGTATCTGTTATCTTTTGATAAAATAATTTGGATGTAAAATGTCTAAATGTGAAATCTCTACAAGATATATTATTGGTAAATTTGAAAATTTATACATATATGTATATTTCTTTCTCTCTCTTTCTTTCTCTCTTTTGCGTTTGATTTAGCAGAAAATCTCATATGTACTCCAAAAAAAAAAAAAAAAAAAAAATTTTCTTTTCTCCCCCCTTTTTAAAGACCAAAATTTTTAACTTAAAAAAAAATTTTTTTAAAAAAAAAAATTTTTTTTTTTTTTTTTGGGGGAACATATGAGTTTTTTTTCAAAAAAAAACCAAAAAAGGAAAAAAAAAGAGGAAAAAAAAAAAAAAAAAAAAAAAATTTCATTTCATCGCCCATTTTTAAGAGCCAAATATTTGAACTGAATATATAATTTTTATACGAGAAAATATCTCTCTGATAATTAATTCAGGCATCTGCATCTCTCTCATTTTAAAATATTTTTAAAATGTCTACCTCTCTTATAAATCCTTTCTTTTTCACGTCAAATATTTCACGTTTTATTTTTTCCAAAAAATTGCATGTATTATCCAATTTGTTACCAAATATTGTTATTAAATTTATCATTTTTTTACACGAAAAAAAATAATAACACCTATTATAAATAAAAATTAACAAATGTATGATTTTATACATCTTCTTACATTTTTTTCCGACAAATATTTCATATCATATCAACGTTAATTGCACATATATTATTTTACACTGTTTCAAAAAATACTTTTTTCCTCAAATTATTTCGAACATACATACGTACATTGGATAAAAGAAGAACGATAATTCCAGCAAAGAATTTTCATACGTTTGAGAACTGAAGGAAAATATTTCTTTATCCGTGTCGCAAGATTGTATCGATAAATACGTCATCATTTTCAGTCAAAAATTCTTTTGATTCTGTCAAAGAAAAATGCGCGTTACTTTATCTATCGCGACATTACGATTCTTAGAATTTTCAAATCCCGAAAAGAATATCCACGCACCGTGTTTCTTCTCCTCTTCGACGATAAAATCGAAGATGACAATCTTTTCCAAACGAAAATTCCTTTTAAATTCCACTCGAAGAAATTTACTTAAACATACTTTATGAATCGCGACAGTCTTCTTTATTACTCGAATTTCATTCTCGTCGGTTAATATCGTTTGAGGATCATTTTGATACAATGGCAATTTGCGATAAGAGGAATGTAAATTTACTTTTGATAACTTCTCACTTATAAATATACTAAAAAGTTATTATTTACCACATATTTGACGAAAGATGATCTATTGCAGATTTTTAATCCAAAAATTTGAAAAATTATTTAAAAATCACTTATTCTACGAAAATATAAATTTTAATTAACGTATAAATTCCAACTAAATTTTCAATTTCACCAAAAACATCATTGTATTCAATAATTGACACGTTTCAAATCTAGAAAGAATTATTTATCCCGCACGCAGTTGTATATTTGCATTCTCTCTTTATGCGGTTCGCGGAGAGGCGCGGGATGAAGGAGCAGCACAAAAGGGATGACTGTAAAGTATGCGGCCGATCGATAGGGAGGAAAAGCGGCGTGTATTGTCCCTTCGTGAGAATCGCGGCGTCTAACGTGAAAGGAGGCAGGGTTGATGACGGAAATGTGTTTCTTCAAAGCGGTGGAACGAGATTTATCAGCGATCGGATCGAGTGGCGTCGCGAAGAATACTACCCCCTCCTCTCCCCCTGATATCCCTTTGTTCAATGTGCCATGCCACGAATAATAATCTCGTTAAGGGGACGGTTGGCATACCGACTCGCGTGTGACCTGTTTCGTGCCCTCTTGGAAGAAAGGTTTTTTAGGAGATTGGAAGATCGTTCGTAAACGTATGGATATATGATGGGTTTGAGGAAATAAGGTGGAGAGAAGATATCCAGATGTTGAACTCAAGAGGATTTGATTGGAAATGTTATGGGATTTTATGTAGAAATGGATGGGCAATAATTTAATCTAATCGAAATATTGTTATTTTCTATTGTGCGTTGATGAAAATGATTAATTTAGGAAAAGTTTTCAAAATGGAAGAATTGAGAAAAGTCGCTTTGTTTCTTTGACAAATTTGATTTTATTAAACTTTTGAAAGCGAGTTTTTATTTCGATTAATAAATGTGATGTGTAATTTTTGGAAATTAATTTAATATATAATTAACTATATTTTTGTATCAATCAATCTTGCTTGAATTATTTTCTCGACAAGATTGATGGATTTATTTCGTATAATAGTATGTGGATTAAATTTGATCCGAATTTTTATCTTTTCCTTTCGTTATAATGGAATATAAATAAAAACACTCGCGATACATTTTCAATGTAAAAATGATTTGCTTAATTTTATAACTCAATCACCATTACTAGCAACCATTAAAAATATTCTTGAAAAATATTTAGTAACAGATCTACGAATTGAGATTTAATATCCTCTACCTAAAATCTAGATTTTCACTACAATTATTATAAAACTATATTCGATATCCATAAAATTTACAGCATCTTAAAAATACCACCAAAAATCTAAAATTTATTGCATGCCTGGCACACAATTCCTCCTCAAATATCTCGGATTAATATAATTTCAAAATCCACTTGGACCTCTCTCATACCTAATTAACTTAATGAATCACGAGGTAAAACCCGTTATTTAATATCATCCGTATCCCTGCATTAACCAAACCAATTAAAAAAAAGAGAGTTACGCACGTACATCTATACGAGGCGAAATATAATCGAGCGCCATCTGCCTGCGAAAAAATCCAACATCCCTCTCCCCTCCCCTCCCTGAATATTTACGCGAGCCGCCATTACCGATTCGCGAATAAAGATCAATTCCAGCCGACTTTTTGAAAACGCAAGATGGCTTTAAAAGGCGCGATGGAAATTCCCTCGAGCTTAGATTTAAGCCTCGTCCCTGAAAAACTACTCGAGTGCTTCTGGCTTAATAGAGTTTATTTCTCTCTCTCTCTCTCTCTCTCTCTCTTTAAAATCGAAACAAGCACGTAAGACAAGAGATAAAAAAACGCCATCGATATTTCGTTCATTTAATCACGATTATCCTTCGTAAATTCGCCTCTATTCGCGATTTAAATGAATGCTCCACCTCTTCCAGGTATCGTCCAATCGTTTATTCCTCGTTACAAAATTCACGAGATACAATATCGACCACGCGATTCAGGGAATAAATCATGGCGGGGCTACGGTTCGCGTGTGTGTAAATTACGTTTTTAGCTGTGAGCTTGCCTTCGCTGCATGCACAGTAATGATCCCTTCGTTTTTGCTTATGTAGGATTTTTGTTCGATTATTTCCAGGAAGGGGGGGTTGCTTTACACGTGGATAAGAATGTAAATAAACGTATCGAGATTATTTTTGTATCTGTGGTATTTGCTCATATGTGCGTCATATAGTATCCATACTTTGCTGCTTTATTCTCCGTGTGATTTTTCTTTTATTTAATAAATATAATATTTATCTATATTCTCTTCTTTATTACAAGAATTCTAGTAAAATAATACATATTGGCAATTTTTTCTCATTTTAAATATCCCTTTCCTCGATTCGTGTAAAATCCAAAAACTCTTGCTTGATAATTTAATCCTTGATTGTTATTAATTTAATTCAAGAAGAGGGAAAAATATTTCATCGAATCAGCATACTTTCCTCCAGTCTCTTAAGAGAAATTTCGCGCAATTTTCCACGAAGAAAAATTCATAAGAGGTACGTGTCCACGCGTTTGCAAATCCGTTTCAAATATTAATTGGCAAAGTATCTTTAAAGAGAGAGGAGTGCTCGAGAGGCTTATTGGGAATTTAAACACGAAGCCTTCTTAGGCTTCCCTATTAAGGAAAGTAGGACCGCTCGCTGCGTTATTAGACATCGTAACTCCAAGCAGATATTTCATACTTCCCGTATACTTTTCGCGCACCAATTCGCTCCTCCTAAGATCCTACCACCAAAGAATAATTAAGATACTTTACAGACTTCTTGTTCTACAAAAGAATTATTTTTTTCCTCGTTACGTAAAGTTTCCCTAAAAGACTTTCTTTTTTCTTTTTTTTTTTTTTTTCTCAAATTAAATAACTCGGTCAAACGAATTCTATCATTCGTTTTAAAATTATAATATTAATACGGTAAAAATAAGTGGCGATCAAAGGGGGATGAAATATAGAAAGGTCACTTTATATTCTTGTTCTTTGAACGAAGAAAACTAATAAAGAAATTGTTGCATTATAACATTGGTCAAAGTTGTTCTATTTTTTTCTTTTTGCATATAAATAATAATAAAGAAAGGAAACGATCACTTTGAATTTATAATTATCGTTAAACGAGTTGTTATATCTGTCCAACTTGTTTAAATTTACTCAATGGTAATAAAACTTGCTCCACTTTGTTTCACTTTATATCTGAATGCAACAAGAGTTTTAATTTAAAATTTTCACGAACGCGATTGAAAATGAGGATTAAATACGGATTTGTTTTATTCCTTCGATATTTTGTATTTTTTTCATTATATCGTATATCCACGCTTCTTTAAATTTTTCTTTATCCTTCCCACATTCGTATTCCCTTATTCGAAAAATAATAATATCAATACCGAGAAGAAATAAATTTCGTGTCAACGTTTTTTTTTACAACCAATCAAGGTATTATACCGGTATGAAACACCGATCAAAGTGACTTTCTTCTCTTACAGGAAGAAAAAAAAATCATAAGGAAAGTAGGGGAAAAAATTGTGGAAAAGGATAAAGCTTTTACATCTTCCGTCAGTTTCTTCCACTTCTCTCGTTCCAACCTCTCTGTCTCTCGCAAATTACTTGAATTTCAAACGAAAATGCAAAATCCTCCAAGTTATCCAACCGTGAGAGACACCGTACAAGGGGGACAGATCGCGAACTTTAAGAATCACTTTGCCACTCGGGACCCGGCAACTCCCTTTTCGCTTGTTAGAATCATCACCAGGGCCCTCTTTATCGTAAAATATCCCCGCCAAGCGTCTTTATTTGATCACGTAATATCGAGCAAAAGTTAGTTAGTTAATCCATTGATTTCGAACTGAAATGATCGATATATTTCGTATTCGCAGATTTTTCTTTTCTTCTTCCTCTTACAAAGCATTCGTGAACCTCTCCCCTCATTTTCAGAATATTTCTCAAAATATTCTCTTGGATTCAATCGAACGAAATTTATTCATTCTATTTCTTCGTATTATTATTATTATTGAATACTCGATAATTTTTCTTTTCTTCTTCCTCTTACAAAGCATTCGTGAACCTCTCCCCTCATTTTCAGAATATTTCTCAAAATATTCTCTTGGATTCAATCGAACGAAATTTATTCATTCTATTTCTTCGTATTATTATTATTATTGAATACTCGATAATTTTTCTTTTCTTCTTCCTCTTACAAAGCACTCGTGAACCTCTCCCCTCATTTTCAGAATATTTCTCAAAATATTCTCGTGCTTGGATTCAATCGAATTTATTCATTCTATTTCTTCGTATTATTATTATTTTGAACACTCGATAATTTTTTTTTTCTTCTTCCTCTTACAAAGCACTCGTGAACCTCTTTCCCTCATTTTCAGAATATTTCTCTCAAAATATTCTCTTGGATTCAATCGAATGAAATTTATTCATTCTATTTCTTCGTATTATTATTATTTTGAATACTCGATAATTTTTTTTTCTTCTTCCTCTTACAAAGCACTCGTGAACCTCTTTCCCTCATTTTCAGAATATTTCTCTCAAAATATTCTCTTGGATTCAATCGAATGAAATTTATTCATTCTATTTCTTCGTATTATTATTATTTTGAATACTCGATAA
>NW_006263329.1:311831-313371 GCF_000469605.1 Apis dorsata | reverse complement strand
TTCAATCGAACGAAATTTATTCATTCTATTTCTTCGTATTATTATTATTTTAAATACTCGATAATTTTTTTTTTTTCTTCCTCTTACAAAGCACTCGTGAACCTCTCCCTTCATTTTCAGAATATTTCTCAAAATATTCTCGTGCTTGGATTCAATCGAACGAAATTTATTCATTCTATTTCTTCGTATTATTATTATTGTTGAATACTCGATAATTCAAGAAAAGGAAAAAGAAGGAAAAATTGCCATCTCGATCGAGTATCGATCTCTCAACGGATGACGCCGTCCATTGACATTTAATCGCGCCAATCGTCTTCCCGTATGGATGGCCAAGTCGATAAACTCGTTAACGAAACACGTATCGAGGGCAAATCGAGCGATGAATAACGAACATTTTATTCACGATTGCCGATCGCTCCTTCCGCCCCTCCCCTCCCCCTTCGCTTCCCATCTCCCTCGGCCATCGTTTTCATCGGATTCTCAATGGCGCGGCTCGAACGCGCCTCGCGATGATAGCGCTTCGATTACTTTCCTCCACGGGGTTTTCGCTCGAATTTCGTTCCGGACCGCGAACGTGATCCTCCACCGTTTCGCCCCGTGTCCCCCTCCCTCCCCCTCTGATGCGATTTTAACGCGATCACGAGCACGCCGTTGTATCGAGTTGCGGGATCAACCCGATTGGGAATAGGGGAATGGTTAGGCTGCGAAACACGTTGGATTAAGAGAAATTTAACGAAATAAAATAGCTTGCTATTTTAATGTCCCTCGTCCTTTTATTTCGTATTATTTAATATATTAATTTGCTCACACGCGGATATACAAATAAATACGACAGTTCAGTTCGTTTCGTTCAACACAATCTGAAAATATTATTAAATATTTTCCCTACGAAAAAAAGGGATTATTGAAGATTACGTTGAATCGAATTTTCTAGTAAGAAACGTAAGTGAGATAATAAACAAGGAGAGTATTTTAATGTACAATGCGTTTTTCATGCTCTCCAATCACGATATATTTCACAATTATCTTCTTGATAATGCATCAAAAAAAAAAAATTATTCTTTCTTTTTTAAAATCTCACGAAGTATTATCGATATCTTACATATCGATCGCATCGATCTCTCTCGAGAGCAAGTTTATTCCGCGTGATAGCTCGCCGGGTGTCTCGGCCGGTCCGTATGCTAATGCACGATTTGTATAATTCCGAAACGGGTTAAGCAGGGCAGGGACGTGGCAGCATCCACGGGGTCGATAAGTTTTTCTGGCTACGCGATAGGGCCAGTCGTTATCTGCAGGTGCTCGTTCCTCGCCGCCCAAGGCTTTACTTTACATTTTAATGGTCCCGCGGATCACCCTCGATTCCCCTCTACGTCCATCTAATTCCACCTAGGTATTTCCCCCTTACAAGTGGCCTCGAGACGGATAGCATACTCGGGTGGTGATAACTCGAGAAGGATCGAGCGAAAGTTTTTCCTTCGAGGAAAATTCAATTTCTCCCTTGCCTGTATCGTAAATTAATTAATCGCTTTTCACCGATTGT
>NW_006263329.1:300784-311480 GCF_000469605.1 Apis dorsata | reverse complement strand
TAATTCATGAAATAAATAGATGGAATAAGATGGAAACGGGATTGTTTATCGATCCCCTTTTCATCTAATGAAAAATCGTGTAAATTGCAAGATCAAACGAAAAACACATCTTATTATTATATATTTAACACGTTACGTTAAAAATAATAGGAATTTCTATTATTCCACGAATCGATAATAAATTGTTATTAAAATATTGTCAAAATTGTGTAAAAGAAATATTTCATAATAATTATAAAAATTTTGCTTCGTCTCGAAACAACGAACACGATTTCTCGATTGATTTCCTAGAAATTCAAGGCGAGTGAACGAGCAGAAATCGCGAAACGAGGTAAAGTAGATAGTTCAGATGTCTTAACAGACAACATCTGGACTCCTCCGTTACGTTCTTCCAGCGTGGGCGGTGTTTCGGTTTATCGGTAAGGGAATGGGTTAACCAGAGACGGAAGGTAAACATTCCTCGGATGGGAGAAACCTGTATCTATTGCGCGTTGAAAACCGATTTTCCTTTATCTGATTTCACAGAAATACGGGGAAAATCGATGGGATGAAGTTTGAACTATCATTTTCGAAACGTAACGAGTTCGAATTTTTGAGGGGGATGGAAGAGAGAGGCGATAAATTGGGTTAAAAATTATATTTCGTAAGATTATTAATTTATGTAATAGTCGATGTATATTATATATATATATTACACGATATATAACTTTAAAATCTGCAATATACAGAATAATTAATTATATCTCCAAAGTTAATATTTGATTTCACAGAAATACGGGGAAAACCGATGGGATGAAGTTTGAACTATCATTTTCGAAACGTAACGTCGAAGGGAATAAATTGGGTTAACAAATATATTTCGTAAGATTATTAATTTATGTAATAATCGATATTATATATATATTACACGATATAACTTTAAAATTTGTAATATATAGAATATACGGTTAATTATTTTTCCAAAAAATAATAGGATATGAATTATTATTGATGAATAAAATTGTTAGCAAGATGCTTAACGAATGAATAATTTAATACTAAATAAATACTATCCTACGATTAAAATAAATTAGAATAAATTAATTAATTTAGACGCGTATTCTTTTAAAGAATTTATTTCCTCCTCGAAATTTTCGAACATTACACCCCACTATTTTTAAAGGTACAATGAGAATCTTTATTACTCGATCAAAATTGCACCAGAAATCGTTCCCTTTGTTTCGTGCAAATCGTTCAAAGAGCAGAAAGAGGCGAGCCGAAAATTTGCGAGAACGGCGTAGTTCAATGCTGTTTGCGAACTGTTATTATTTTCGCGGTGAAAGCAAGGTGAATACAAACACGAATCTGATCTAAATCCTAAACACTATAATCACGGGATTATTACACGATTGTTGAAAAACGTTCGTTGGTCATTCGTTGTCTTTATTTTCTTGGAAAAATTAATCCTTAGAAAATTCGCTTTCGTGCGAAGCAAATATATACAAGGAATTTGATTTTAATATTTCCTTCTTATTCTTTTTGTTTCAGGTGAGCGAATGATCGAATCTTCTTCTGTATTCTGTAAATTTTTATGGTAAGTTGTATTTCGAATCATAATTGTATTAAATCATTTAACCCTTATATTCAAAATTTTTGATATCATGTAATTTATTTAGTAATGGTATTAATTAATGATAATGTTGGATTTGAAGATCTTTTGACGAGAGAAGATAAAAAGTATTTTAAATACAATATATATAATACAATATATATATATATTATAAATAAAAAGGGTTAAATCGATTGATACAATAATCCTTTTTCAAAAATTCATTCATTGAAAATGAAATTTAAATAATTAAACTCTTTACACTTAAAAAATAAAAAAAAATGTATCGTTTCACTCGATCTTCCACTATACTTTCTTCACTTACAATAATCGTTTGAATTATTTATAATTATTTACGCTAAATTTATTTTACAAACGATATAATATAATATTCGCACGAGGAGCGGAGAGAAACACGACCGTTCTGCTCGATGTCCGGAAAACGACTTCGTTAAATCAATAATATTTCACGAGGGATTACAATGACATTCGATATTATCGTTCCGTATACCGCTGTTTTTGTTCCATATTGTGACTTCCAACGCTCGTAACAATATGTATATACGCGTATATACGCGTGTACATTAATTAATTTATAATTCGTTAATTGCAAATAAAAAAAAAATAAGCATAATCCCGTTAAAAATTTTCACCTCGCCTCGTATTCCCTTTCAAATAAATTTTCAAAAATACGAATTCAGAAACTCGATAAACTATAATATAATAATTAACATACTCATAAATCTTCAATCGTCACGAAAAAAAAAAGAAATCGATGATAAAATTCGCATTCAAATTTAACAGCCACGGTAATTAATTAACACGTTAATTGATTAGCCAATCGTAATTACCCAACTTTTTGCCCGCGATACACGAGATACACCGCGATCGTTTATATACCGATTTTCTTCACTGCTATCCGAAATTTTATCCGATCCGCAAGAAACCTCGTCACTCATCGAACCTTCATCCGTGGACAAAATATTGACAATGACCGGAAACGAATCCGTTTTCGACCTCCAGTAAAGTCCATTAACCCACCCTCGATAAAAGAATGAAATAATCGAGGGAGAATAAAAAAAGAAGAAGATAAGACATAAACTTCGATGGAGACGTTTGATTAACAGGAAACGAAATTTACGCGTCTATCACGTTTCCCAAAACGTTGCAGTAACGCTATGAATCTTCGATCTCGAATTTCGATCGATTGTTAATTGTAAAGTATCGTCCAGTATCGATGGACGATGTTTTATTAATGCAGCAATGTCAAATTGGATGCAACGTAATTCTTGACGCATTCGAGACCGGTGACCTGTAGGTTGTCACGTGATACCTTAACCTGGTTACTCGAGGATCGAAGTGTGGGTCATTGGCGGAGATCAGTGGTATCGGATTGTTCTTGGATGTTCTTTCATTTCGGGGAGATTTGTTGGAGAGGTGTTTCGAGATAATATCCAGTGTTGGGCGTGAAAAATGAAGAAATTATATTAAGATATTTCTGATGAATTATTATTGTCTCTAATAAATTTTTCCTGTGTTAATATTTAGATTTATTAAAATTATTGAATGATTAATTTGGTATTTTTTAATATCGCGAAAAAATTGGAAATCAATTACACGTAAATTTTACAATTAATTAATCAATTACGAAGTACAAGCACCCAAATAAATTCTTTAATTTTTTAAATAAAATTGAATTTTTTCTTCCACACAACGAAAGATACGATGAGTGATACACGTTCAAAAAGAACAATCGAAAGAAATGGAATGATAAATAATATTAATCTTTTCTTCGATTGATTGAATTCGTTCCATTAGCTTCAAGTTCGCATGACTTGGTTCAAAATTTAATCCAATGACTTAAAACTCATCGAAACGGTGGCAATAATATCCGAACAGCTTGGAACACGGCGTTATCCGGCCGAACTTAAATAAACTCGTTGATTCACCGGGTGTGGCTCGTTATTTTCGAGACGTCTATAATCGGGATAACGACATCTCGATCGGTTGGCATAGCTGGATAATGCCTCCTCCGTGTTTTACAACTGCCTTCGAATAAAAAGGTATTATCCGTGCGGATAACGTGCCTGTTTTCATTCCTTGGAAAGGAATTATGGAAATTCGCAATCGTAAACTCACGACTTAAAAATTTATGGGCTCCACTGTTGTTTGTGTTCGGATTTCGGTCTTCAAATCTGCCGTCTTCTTCTCTCTTTTTCCCCTCTTGCTGATTAATTCGAGAAATAATAATTATTGCAAAAATTATATACTTTTATGCATACGAAGATGGAGAAATGAACGCTGGATTCGTTCACAAGCTATTAGATTTTTTTCTATGATTTTACGTTTTCAATCGTTTCGTTTCTCAATTTCTTTTTCCACTTTTTCTTGGAAAAAATTAGCCTTGAAAGTTGAAACAAATTTTAACGAGTAACATCAGTTCTTCTGATAAAATTTGTACAACAGATTTTTTATCACAATTTACAATCGATCGAGGATTCATTTCAAATTTCGATTTGATTCTCGAATATCGCGACGAATCGATTAAAATTCGACGAAATGGGGGGAGGAATCGGTGGATTTTCAGGCGGGACACGTGTACAACATTACTATCCCGGGACGTCCCCGTGGAAACGAAGTAGCCCAAACGCTACTGGGGTGAAACGAAGTGGTACGGGCCATCGACGCTTGCGAGATTACGCGGAAAAATTTCGAGAATCTCCCGTTTCCTGGATCTGTCCTCCCCTCGCCCCGTCTTCCGGGAATCAGCATGTCGCACGGTGAAACAGAAATCCGCTCCGTGCAATCGCGTTTGTGGAACGAATCGTTTTGTAACCATCGTGGAAATGGGGCGGATAAATTTCGCGAGGATCTTACAAACCTCGGTCTCGATAACCGGGTGAAAAATAAATGAGGATAATAAAACGTATGAGGATCGCGTGGGAAATGTACCATATTTTAACCCTTCCTTTTTAAACCAAATTTTAACGTTCGACGAGATCTCAATCGATCACACTGTGTTAATTTAAATAATAAATCTTTGGATCTAGTTTTTTTTTTCTGTTTGTAAATTTGAAAATTGTATTACACGATTGTATTGGATTGCTATTTTTTGGAATTTTCTTCAAGGTTTCGAAGAATAAAAAGAGGCAAGGAGTCTGATTGAAATTTGCACGTTTCGTGATTTGATCAATTGTAATTATTGGACCGAGGTTTAAATTTACTTTACTCTCGAAATATAAAACTGTACCTGTACAGTTTCAATATCTCTTTTTTTAAATTATATTCACTGTATCCATTCCGTGGATTTTTCTGTGGATTTAAATTTTGTTTAAACGCGTAAACATGGGCAATCTGTTAATTAAATTTGCTTGAAAAAAAAGAGGAGGGGAGGAAGATGAATATAAACATTTTGTACGTTTAATTATGAAAAAAGCATCAGAGAACAATCCAAACAACAAATTCACATTCTTTTCTTTACCTCAGTTGTATAAAAAGTACAATTATACAATTGTACTACGTTGCAAAAATAATTATAACAAAAATAACCTCGGAATCACGATAATACGCACTTGTAAACAACTGTTGTTGTAATTAAATATTATCTTCGTGTATCATATATAACTTGAAAAAAATAATAATAATATATTCATTTTCTATTCATAATAAAACTCTGATACAAATGACACGAAGAAAATAACATGAACAATCGATAAACGTTCAATACGCGTTGGTTATAATTAAAAAAAAAAAAAGAAAAATGAAATGAGAATCGATCCGTTTCCCAATTCTATCAATGGATCGTCTCTCGTGTCGATGCTTGGAAAAACATGAGAGCCGTGAAAAAGCCGGAAAGCGAAGGGAAAAGTAAACTAACGTGAAAATTCGTAGTGGCATGGTGAATGTCTGCATGGAGCGAAACTGCGTCGAAGATAAACTCCGTCAGTAAGCAGCTTCTGTAACGACTTGCTCGGGCTTTATGGATCTTCTGGAAGTATAAAATAGCGGATATATAGCGAGAAGTTAGTTCATCGGATCCGTTTCTGGCCGAAATTGTGCCTTTTATGGAGACTCTGCTCGACCGATGCAACATCTCCCGAAAATAGAAACCCGAGTGAATCTCTCAACCAACACTTTTCGAATTTTCTTCCGCGTCAATTGGAATTTCGAATTGAATTTCTTTTTCTAACACCGCGTAGACGAAATTAAAATTAATAATTTGAAGATTGTTGCTTTGTCGTTAAAAATTGTATTGGCTCATCGTACAAGTTCAATTGGTTATAGTTTGATAATGAAAAAATATTATGAATTTAATTGATCTATGATTAATCTAAGTTGAATCAGAACATCCTATTTCTTTTTATCTGTGAATTTTTTTAAATTTTTCAAATTGTATTGGCTCATCGTACAAGTTCAATTGGTTATAGTTTATAGTGAAAAAATTCTATTATGAATTTAACTGATCTATGATTAATCTAAGTTGAATCAGAATCATCCTATTATCTGTAAATTTTTTTAAATTTTTCAAAATCTTTGGGAACGTAGATTAGAAAAATTAGCATATGAACAATGTTTTTCCATTGAAATTATGTTTATAAAATTATTCGTCGAGTGGATGATATTACATTTAAATTTCTTCCATCCAATTTACTTGAAACGAACGTTATTACTAAAATTTATTATATTTAGCTTTGCGGAAGGTAAAATTGGAAACAGATTCTTTCTAACATCGTGCCGTGTTTGATCGAACTTTATTCGTTGAAACAGGAAAAAAGAAGAAAGAAAAATAAAGGAAGTTCGGTGAAGAGTTACGAAGACCGAAGTTTTGACAAGAAAATGATAAGTTAATGCCGTGGTATAAGCTTTTCACAACTATAATTGCCATCGTTCCTTCCAAAGCAATATTATCGCGATTCTTAACTCGTCAAATAAAATTCTTTTTTTTTTTTTATATGAAATTCCTTTACACGAAACTGCTCGTTAATCATGTCAAAATTTAACAACGTTATGAAATATAGAATATAGAAGGAACAATATCAGACACAAGAAACAAACTTACAAGCTTTCTTCAAGAGAAGAATATATATCCTTCTTTCTCTTAAGATTTTAATTCATTTAAATGTGAAACCGACATATTTATAAGGTTTCGAAGACTTGTTCCATTTCAACCAGAATATATACGATCTTTCTACTAAGAAAACCTATAAATTCAATTTCAAAAAATACATAAGACACTTTTGTTTCTTTATCGAAAGGTCTCATTTATTAAGACACAATTAATAACCATTCTATCTACAAAAATCATTATTTTTTCAAACACGAACAATCATCCCTCGCGCACCAACTCCTTCCACGAATATATATTCTATCTACACTCTCCAAAAATATCTTATTCATTCCTTAATTCATCTCGTTTATTTTTTTAAACGTCTCACAAACTCGAAGAATCCCTCGCGCACTTCCACAAATATATAAATATATATATAATATATACACACATATATATCCTTTCCCATTTCCCGCCGACAAACAGGCGAGCATAAATCGAGGCAACCGAGCAAACATTCCAATCTCGGCGGAGTTTTCGATTCAATTTTCGCCCGTTCAAGTTCAGTTTTCACGCCGACAGAAAATTCGTTTCCCCGGCATGCGAATGCAAATCGGGGAGGGAGAGGGGCGGGGAATCCACCTATGACGGATCGCCTAATTTCCCATTATCCGGCCAACCGCGTAACCCGGTGTCTTTATCCGGGAGGAGGTGGCTGCCAATTTACATGTTGATGCAAAAAGTTTCGCTCGAAAATTGCCTCGCCGCGATTCGAGACCCCGATGGCCGCCGCGCTACCACTGGAATGCGTAATTCGCTGGATGGAGGCGGATAAACGCCCTTCGTTTAAATAAATTCGACTCCTCAAGGCGGATTGAAAGCAAGCGCTTTTTCGTTTTTAACGCTTTTGGGAGAAATTCGATCGATCACCTTTCCTCGAAGAAGTCTGAGAGAGGTGCAGAGTTCGTTGGGGAAAAATCGAGTGTTGGGGAGAAATTTTACGATGGGGAGAAGTGAGTTGGTAATAATCGTTGTAAGTTGGTTGAAAAATTGGAGGAGGAGGAGGAGGAGTTGAAGGTGGAAGTTTCGAACAGGGTTTTTGTTTTTTTCATTAGTTTCCGTGTCTTATTCCTCGTGTTTGTCATAGCTCGCCTCTAGCAAGGAGATTCGAAGTTCGATCGGAGGTGTCGGTTAGAAAGGGGATGATTCGTTTGACTTTAAAAGTATTGAATATTTTTCCTTCTTCTCTTTTGTGAATCAGAAAAAGGTTTTGAAGTGTGTCTTTCGATATATGGAATTTGAATTATCTTTCATGATAAAAGGTATAAGATTAAGTGATTCCAAGAGGGAAAGCTGGATGTCTCACTTTTAACTCTAACCTACGAATTTCCGATATAAATTTTTCTCTCAAAAAAGATACAAAACAATAGGAAATCTAACGTTAAAAATATATTATTTATAATTCGAGAAAAAATTTTTGAAGGGGAAAAGAAATAATTGGAAAGTTTAATACCCGAATCCCGTTCTTATATTAAAAATGGTTATAGTTATTAAGCGTTTAACTTGCAAGAAGTTTTGAGAAGTTGGATGCATTTCGAATAGCCACGGATGTGCTTAAAACTTTCGGGGACGAAAGTTTTTTAAAACTCGAAGCGACGAGGAGGGTGGATGTGGCGGAAGGTTTAAATTAAGAACGCTTTTTGGAATGGAAAAGCGGAAAGTCGACTTGTTATGTAGCACTTTCGAAGAGCACCACTTGCAATTCAAAGGCTCGTTGTTTCACGCACGTAATAACCCCTTCGTACGCTTAAATCTCTTCTTCGAACGTGTATTCAACGTTTGTATTGTTACATAAATCGAATCGAGTTTCAAATGTAAAAATTATTCTATATCTTTATCACTGTTATTATTATTATTATCATTATTATTGTATTAAAATTTATATGAAAATTTGTTATTTTTAAATCTCGTTAATAGATGGTGATTATTCTTACGTTTGTTAAATTTGTATGATATATCATGTGTAAAAATTTCACTTCAAAATGCAATCAGTGATGCAAAAGTGATTTATTATTTATTTGTATAAAATGAAAACATTTTATTATAAGAAGGAAAACTGTACTGTAAAGGGAAAAAAAGAGAATCGGAAACGAGTTCTATAAAAAAATTTAATTACACGTTGTAAACCTTGAATGCGAAAAGTTGAATTGCACAATAAACTCTGGGGTGCGCCAAGAAAAATTAAAATAAATTAACTTGGACGTTAATGATTACGTTTTATCGCAAAGTAGAGGGAACAGAAGGTGAAAAATTGACAGATATTTAAACATGCTGCGATTACCTGCGAACAATACAAGAAAGCAATCACAATTATAAAATTTATTTATTCTCTTGTAACAATATCTTCTTAAATCTTCTCTCTGGTTTTCGAAATCTCCTTAAACACGTATCCTCCATATGTACACATCTCCTTGCCACAGAACTAGAAGAGAGATCCTCTAATTTAAAACTAACTCGAAGCCGGCTTAAAGTTAGACGAAACTTAAAGCCGAGACGTGGTTATTTCGAGCTAACGTTTCAGATTTCGTTTTTTTTCAATTAAATTTTCGTCCCTTATCGAGAAGGGATCTTTTCGTTTTTAAATCCGTTGTATACGTGACGAGGCACGAATTAATTATTACGGTATAAACATCGTTGAGAAAAATAAATAAGAAATCTCGTGATAAAATTGAATCTTTACGACGACGTCGATCGATATTCGCGAGAGAGTTCCAATTTACAAGAATTTAATCCTTCTCATTTTGATATTTTATAATCGATGCTGCTTGGCAGCGAAAGAAATTATTCCGAAGAGGGAAAATGGTAAATTGAACGGATTGGGTTCAATGATTTAATTACAATTTCTTTGGATGCGTAATAAGATAATGTAAATAAACGAAGCGATATAATAATTGTAATGGAAAATACGATCCATTTAAAAATTGATAACCTTTCAATTCACTTCGTTGTGAAAAACCGATTATTCCGATTATTAAGAAATTTATTTAAGTTGTTCGCAGTGAAATCAAAGTCGTGCAAGATTTCTAAGAACAATTTATTTTATATCTTGAATATTTTTATATATAAAGTATATATATGATTATATATATCTAGAGTTAAAACTTTTCGAAATTTTGATAGAAGAAAATAATTATTTATTTATTTTCTACGTTGAATTTTTTTCTAATTTATTACACGACCACAAAAATCATTTGTTAGCAAAATTAACAGATATATCTCATGTAAAAACATTTCTTGACCATTTAAAAGTAATATTTTCCTATAAAAATATCAAAATATTTCATTCTTTTATTCTTTGCATCACTTAATCTTTGTAAGAAAACTTTTCGTGAAAACGTATCGAGATTTTGATCAAATAAAAAATATTCGTGGAATTCGCTTCCAAAATACTTTTCATTGCATAATAAATGAATAAAACAAATTTCGAAAGGATCTTCGAATAAAAAAACATTTAAAATAATCGCAAATTTATACTTACTTTTATAAAAACACTACGATTAAATTAAAATCAATTCGACGGTATTTTTCTCCGACGAAAAGAAAAAAGAGAAGAAAAATCGGAGGGAGGGATTTTGGAGCTCGGCAAAAGGATATATGAAAGCGGCTTGTTCTTGGACGCAGCATCAGTACATGCTATTTACAAAACGAGAAATTCGAGCCATTCGATGCGGAATACACAGTTGAAAATCGGCCAGCTGTGTCGAATCCCCTGTGCGTTTCACAGGCGCGACTCCACCATAATTAGTACCACGGGGGGTTAATCGATTGGACGGGTGGTAGTTGGCTGTTTAAATCGCGAAATTAGTTTGCTCGAATAACCAGGTCAATTATCAGTTGAGAATTGGAGCACATCGATTTTTCTTGTTCCTTTATTGTCCAACGATGTTCGAGTACTCTTGATTTCCTTCTTGCGTTCCTTTTTCTCGAAGAATTTATCTCGAGAATGTTTTCGAAGGAATTAAATTTCTTCAAATTCGATATTCGAATGGTTACGTTTGTAC
>NW_006263329.1:298565-300514 GCF_000469605.1 Apis dorsata | reverse complement strand
TCATTTTTTTTTTTTTTTATGTAAAAGAGAATCTTGTGTGATCTTTGAATCGGAAAGCAAATCATTGATTGAATGAAAGTTACAAAAATTCATTCTTTTATTATTGTAAAATGGAATAATATATATATATATATAAATTTATCTAAAAAATTTAACGAAAAAGATTATAGTTAACCAATTTGAATTAATCATTCTCAGATTCATTAGATTTTTATCATTTTAATATATATATATATATATTACAGTTATCATAATATTACCAATGTTAAAATTCTTTTTAGTGAATTTAAATTCAAGTGAATGTACACACAAACACGTAAAAAAAGAAACACGATGATTTTGCATTTCGAATCTGAGGAAAACGTTTATATGAAATCGCACGGATTTGAGATTTGATCCTTCGCCACGATTTTCTTCTTCCTCGCGTTGGTCCCCGCAAAACGCCGCGAAGATATGGAAATTGTTCGAGAGGGACGAGAGATCTCGTAGAAATTGTCGAATAATATCAGAGTTTGTTCGATTTATCGAGACCCGGCACTATCCTCTTTTAATTTCACGCTGAGGAAAAATTCTGGAAAAATTTCTCCCATGTGAAGTTCAATTTCCGATAACTGATACGAATCCTTCTTCCCTTCTTTTTTTTTTTAATAAAAATTTTCATAAAAAGTAAACCTCTGATAATACTGAAAAGAGTGGGTAAGGTAAATGTTGAGAAATATTGGCGATTTTCTGATATCGATCCAATCAAGCGTGGAAAGAACAGAAGCATCACGTGTTTTCCTAATGTAAATATTAAGCTCATCTATGTATTTTAGTAATGTAAAATTATAATCATTATAATCCCTATAAAGTGCACGAATCGATTTAAAATTTTTACTTCTCGATTTAATTAATCGAGTTATTTAATTCTGAGTAATTGATAGATTATAAAATTTCGTAAAAATATAATAACTTGATATTTAACTCTAGTCTATTTGAATAATAATTAATAACAAAATAAATATTGATTTTGTGAATTTTTTCCTTGTATAATGTTATGAAAACTTTTGCTCACATACACACATTAAAATTAATATCTTTTGTATCTAAGGAGTATTCTTCTTACAAGAACAAATGTACAAAGATATATATATATAAAGAAAATCGATATGTCGATATTATTATTCCAGAAGGAATATATCTCTCCTTTTTGCCTTTGAATCTACAAATGCCACGAGTTCAACAGTAATTTTGGTTGCACAGTAACGTCGAATGAAACCACCATGCTGTCCTTTGACCCAGATTTGCAAAAGTAAATTCTGCACTACGCTGCAGAGAGTTCTACTTGCGGCAAACTATCTTGTATTTGATAATTGCACAATTTTCCTTCTTTCATTGAGTTTATGTTTTCGCAATTTTTGCTTATATATATATATATATATATATATATATGAATGTTTAAATTATTCGTATTTGTACATTTAATCAAATAAACAATCGATACGTTATATTATTATGTTACACGTGTTATTAAATTATTCACAAGAAGAAATTAAAAATCCGCCACGGTGTTAAATTGCTATTGATCACAATTCATTCGTGTTCATTCGGATATGAAATACAATGCATTGAATATCTACGCTACAAACTTCATTGTATTGATCGTTGAATACAATAGATCGTTGGATATAAATTACAATGGATCTCTCGCATCGCTTATCACATTTCAATTATAGCGTGATTTCACGTGAAATCTGAGGATTCGAAATAAATTTTTCCCAACGATCGTTCATAATTTAGTAAAAAATTGTCTACTTATTTTATTCTTCTTCCGTGAATGATTATTTCCAACATAAAATTATTCGATTCATTCTGCTATCGTGTAATGATTCGTTAATACCAACCTTTCCCTTTTTTTCTCCTTTCTTCTTAATATAATTAAATATTAAGTTAACTAATAAGTGATAAAA
>NW_006263329.1:295026-298432 GCF_000469605.1 Apis dorsata | reverse complement strand
ATATATATATATATATATACATGTGAGCAATTGTACTATACATAATCGAATTTAATTTTCGTTATTATAGTAAGGATAGACGTCTGTTTATATTGTAATGTGTAGAGATAATAATACAATTCAGATAACATTCGAACGTTAGGATATATTCTGATGGTGGAGATTCTAGAATATTTTATACTTTTGTATTTTTCTTTCCTTTTTTTATTTTTTTTTCTTTTTTCATTAAATCATTTCGAAATCGAATTTCGCTTTAACGAATTTTCCATAATGTTCTGTTTTCGAGTTAACAGAGGAAAGGGACCGATAATGGGACTATATAGAAGACATAGAGCACAGATGTTCCTTCGAAACTGTATCGGTATACGGCTGTTAGAAATTCGAAGGAACTGTGCGAATTGGTGGGAGGAGGAAATTCCCAGGATTTGGCAAGGTGCGCATTCGGCGCAATTGTAAATCCTCGGAGGATCATTATATATGCACGCAGTTTCACGTGATAAATATTTACCGCGAGGCGGTTGTGTTTCTGGGTGAACTGGCTGAAAGTTCATTGATTAATCACATGGTTGAAATTAACTCGTTCGATTTTGATTCAAATCGAATATATATTTGAGATCGAACGAGACGATTTTTGAGTTAAAATTTGTCGAACGATACGTAATGTGTCATTAATAATCTTTTTAATCTCGTATCCAGCATAATTGATCAATCATGTTATCAACATTTGTGTGTTGATATTTGAAAGTGTAATAAATTTAAAAAATAACAATTTTGAAAAAGAAGTAATAAAATTTCTTCAAACGAGTGATCTCAAAGGTGAAAATTTTCTAACAAAGAGATTCTTTATAGAGATTCAAAGGAAAAAATTGAAGACTCGGTTTTTTTTTTTCTATCTGATTTTTCAAACATCCCCTTGTCTCCTACTTTCTTCAGAGGCTCATGTGGATCATGAATAAGTCTATTTAATCGTACCTTTACTCGATTCTTTTACACTCGTACAACTAGCTGCATTTATTTATTGATAAAGCTTCTTGGATAAAAGAGAATTTTACGTCAAAGAAAGGATCCCTTGGGGTGGTGCTTTTGCTTTCATACGCCGAAAACAAAGACACCCTTACGACGAAATTATAACTAGGTTGCGAATAACGCAACTTTGTTGCGATTCTTGTTTACTATTATTTATTTTTCACTTTCGCCAAAACTCTTTAATCGTTCGAGAAAGAGAAAGGCTCGAAGTTAAAGTTAATCTAGTTAATCAGGAAACTTTCTATAATTATTGGGGGCCGATAAACGATTAATCGCACGTCAATAATTATTAATAGGATGCAAGAAATAAGAATAATATATTGAATCGAATTAAGCGATTACAAAATATGATTGAGAACCGATCGTAATCCTGTTAAACGTTATACGATAATATACAATTTATTTGCGCAAGATATGCACATATTAATTACATTTGCCTTTGCTTAATTATTTATTTTATAATGAAAGATTAATTAAACATGGGTGTTCAACGTATAACGCTTATTTCAATATATTTCTGCAAATTGATCCAATAAATCTCTGTATATTACGATCACCAAGTATATATACACGAAAGTTCAAATTTGATTGGAATTAGAGATCAGAGGGAAGAAATATTTCTCGATTAGCTCGAGTGGATTTTATACAGAATTCAATGGATAGAATTGATAGATCATTTCCTTGATGATTCTCTCGAACAAATTCGAAATTGTTAAGAAATGTCACAAAAATTAAACGCTGTATCGAATAATACAATGGAATTGTATCTTTCATTGATCCGTTCCTGAGAAACGAACGAGGAAAGAATGGAATCAACTTTTTCCATAAGAATTAACGGAAGAGGAGGAATAATTGGTTCTCGATAACAAATAAAAATTTAAGCAAAAGTCGAGTTTTACGAAAAAGATGGAAATTTTTGTGCGGAAGAAATTATTAGATTTTTAGATTAATTATCCACTTTCGTTCCAAAGAAATACGACGAATATACATAAAATTCTTAACAGATGAAACATTTAACTAGAAGAAAAAAAAAAGAAAAGGAAATCAAAAAGAGGGATTAATAAAGAAACGTTTTTCGAGAATAGGAAACGAGTTAAGGGACTCGAGAACAGGGTTAAGAACCGTTAAACACAGCCGAGTCGTGTCACTGGAGACGAAGAATGAAGCTGTAATATGAGAGCCCTCGACATACTCCATTATTCACCACTTGAACGTAATATTTGCGGTGTGATATGGTTTCAAGATCCAATCCACTCGCAGGAAGATAAGCACACGTTGCCTCCACCACACTTGCCACCCTTTCGAATTCTTTAACAGATTTTCGTTCCCATAGCGTTGGATAACGTCTACCCTTTTTAACGTCCTCCCTATTCCTGGAAGGGGAACATAAGTAACCCAGTCTCCTCCTTTGAAGGGACATAATAAGATGGTTCGATTCCCAGTGATAAAGTGAAAAGGGATGTCGCAGTCAGACGAGACAAAACGGGCGTACAATTGAAGTTTAAATGGTATTTAAATGGCGGCGGAGGATTTAATTCTGTTCGAAGATATTTCACGTGGTATTTTTGTACGTAAATAATTTAATCATTCGAATGGAACGATTAAAACATCGATTTTATTTCGTATTTCGGAAAAGTCGAGCAAGGGAATTAATCATTTTGAGAAAAATCATGAAAAATGATGGAATATCTCGTAATGTATATCATTGAGCTTCCAGTTGATTTCGAAGTGAAAGCAAAAAAAGATATGTTGCATACATTTATATTTGAACACGATTCTATTCCTGAATTCGCACGAAGGATTATTTACACATCTCGTTGTTTATAATATTACAGTAAATCTACGAACGAAATATTATTCGTTGTGATATGAAATAGCTTCAAAAAAAAAATCGATATCTGATATTATTATCCATTCGTTTCACATTTCGTGCAGAATCGAATAAAAACGTAAGATCACCGGAAAGAGATGTGTTCAAATATCGACAATGTGTTTATACAACGTATTAAAAGACGGATTCGTTATTAAATAAATATTATTACAACGCGATAACGTAAAAGCAAAAGAAAAAAAAAAGAAAATGAATAAAATATAACACGAAGAATCGATATCGAGTCCCGGATTAATCGCAATTTCCCATCCATAAGTGGAATTCGCGACCTATGTCCAAATATATCGGATTCATGTTGCGTAATTCAATACCAACCGTTGAAAAATAACCCTTTGATGCGCATTCATTGTGCATTGTATTTCCTTTAACGGAATTTCATCGATGCGTAGTTTATCGTGAAAATATATCGACTTTCGATGCTTGAATAAGTTACGAGGCGCGAAATCCGATGTCTGATTATCTGTCTCCTTCGAGGCGGATTCTTTATTC
>NW_006263329.1:293135-294874 GCF_000469605.1 Apis dorsata | reverse complement strand
ATTTTCATCGAAATGTTTTTGCACAGAGAAAAAAAAAAAAAAAATATCGAGGAAGATCCGTGTTTCTCTTAAAAAGAAACGAACTTAATCTTGATTCGCACCGTTTGTAAAATTCACCAATTAAAATACTTTTCATCTCGTTAGAAGATGGAATTAAAGGAGCACGTCGGGTTGTGCACACGTCGTACGAAATTGTGGTTTCGAGTCACAGAAACCGCTAATAAATCATCTTAAATCGTCAATTTCCAAGGAGCTTTTAGTTTCGCAACTTTGCTACCCTCTCCTCCCTTCTGCCGCTTTTCTCACTTTTCTCCCTCGGCCGTGCCGAGTTTTCGCGTGAATTAACTAAGAATTATGTTCTTGTTTATCATAAGTTGTGACTGCGAAATTTACTATACCTTCCTCTCGCGACACGGTATCAGAGGTTGCGCGTAGATCAGGACGATTTCACCGTGTTTTTAATTATGATTTAACGTCACGAGTACGCAACGATAATATTTTTATAATGCGATAAGGGGGAGGGAAAAACGTGAATATTTTTGGAGAAAATTTCTTCTTCTCGATTAAACGGAATGCGCGGCTGTTTTATTAAAATTTAAAAATATTACTGTTTAAAATTGGTATGACTTTTTCTTTCTTTCTTTCTTCCTCTCTCTTTCTTTTTTTCTTCTCTTTCGATTATATTTTTATTTATATTCATATGTTTAAAATATGCAATTACTGGTTTCGACTGGGGGAAAAATTGTTCCGGATTCCGTGTCACGCGTTGCCATCCCTCGTTGTGATTTTTCATTTCATATCTCTCTGAGAGGGTAGCTATATTTATAGCTTTAGCAACGATAGCAGAGAAATATTGAAACGTTCGCGTGCTGTGACATTTCGCGAAATGCGTTCTGGGTCATCGGGTGAAGATTGACTTTCTACAATGAAACTTCACAACTTTTTTATTGCGTTCGAATATCAACATTTTCGGGGGGAACAACGTTTCACTGATTCGATGATATCTAATTACAAAATTCATTGAAGCAATTAAAGTGCAATTCGAAATGGAAAAATACAGGATAATAAAAAATTTTCTCAAAAATATATATTTATCAATTAAAAACTCTTTTGCACCCTTCAATTACATTCAAATATTCTTCTACTATATTTACCCCTTATCATCCCTTAACATATATATATAATAACATAAATATATATATATATATATAACATATATATATAATAATCGTTTTCCTAACGATGATTATCGTTAACAATCTTATTGATTTATTAATTTTATAAATAACTCGTCTATAACTCAAAAAAAAAAAAAGAACATAAAATTAGAGCACACCCAAAACATTCCTCTTCAATATATCAAACGTAACACTCCAAATCCAATTCGATCTCTACTCTTTATTCTTAATTCAATCGAATCCATTCAGGTGCACGTAATCATACCCGCATTTCCCACCACCAACTCGTAACTCTTTCCCCCATTCACCCGCATACAAACGTAACACCTCGAACGCCCCTCTCCACACCACTCACCCGCCATAAAATTACATTCACAATATACCCCATACGTATCTTCGTGTATCGCGTATACGTGACGATGGTTTAATAACCGGTGGCCCCGAATCGGCCTTGGAGAACGGTCACGTTTTTTTCAACGAATCATCCTCTCCCCCTCTCCCCCTCCATAGATCCTCATCCTTTTCGCAAACAACGGGCGGGAAACAAACAGCGGCGAAAAA
>NW_006263329.1:290339-292970 GCF_000469605.1 Apis dorsata | reverse complement strand
TTTTTTTTTTTTTTTCGTTACGTTGTTGCAGGGAGCAGCGAGCCATGGCTGAAGAGCGTGAAGCACGCGGAACTCGGCACAGAGGTGCAACTGCCGTGCGTGCTGAAATTACCCCAGTGCGAGGGGCTTCACAGCATCAAATGGTATCGAGGCGCGACCCGTATCTTCATCTTCAGCGAGGACGTCGGGTTAACGCGGGGGAACAACGACATAGCCGTGAGGTAATGTGTGCACACGATGTTCTATTCATTATTCTGCTCGATATTTTTTTTTTTTTTGTTGATTGAGAAGTGAGGAAGAGGCTTTGAGAAATTCTCCTTCTTTTTTATTTTGCCCTCTTCGAATACGCTTTGGCTTTAGCTTTCTTCTCAGGAGTTAAGGGAGTTAATTTTGAAGGAGGAGGGATCGTTGGAAATGGGAAATCGAGGTGAAGTTGATACATAGAGGTGTGATTGTTTGTTTTGAGTGGCTTTCTTAGCTTTCTTTTTTTTTTCTTTTAGTTCAGCGGCAAAAGTGGATTCGAGTTAATTTTGAAAAGCGAAAAAATGTATAAATATCGTTGTGTAATGTTATTATTTATTTTTATATTGTATTAGGTATATGTCTGAATTATAATAGCACCGTTTCTCGGGAATATAACTCGAAATATGAAATTCCTCGATAATACGAAATAGAGAGAAGAACATTTGGAAGGTTTTGTATCCATCGTTATTTTCTTTGTCATGTAAGAATCCCTTTCTCATCCTCTCTAATCAAATACATTAAGAACGGTTCTAAGTTATATTGCGTATGAAAATAAAATCATATCGTAGACTGTATATGGAATGAATATATGGGATAGTAAATTTAGTATTATTGATAAATATTTGGGAAAATTGTGAAAGAAACTCTGTCTGTTTGATGATTCTTAATTCGTATAAATAGTTTGTATTAACACATTCGCTGTTTTATCTCTTTGATTCGTACAATTCCAAATGATTAATTTATTTAAATTCTCTAAAAGCTGTGATATGATAACAGTTAATTTCTGTGATATATTTGTTTTTAATTATTCCTATTAACGATCGTTTAGGATCAAATGAAATAAATTTTTGATTTTTAAATTAATTACGTTTTCAAAGAATTAAATAAAAAAAATTAAAAGAAAGAATAGATAAAATTCTTATTCAAATATTTATTTAGAAATTTTCATTATATTTAACTTCACTTTTACTAATTTAATCTTTTCAAAATCAAGAATTTTTCGCCTCCGTTAAAATCATCAAAATGATCGTATCAATATTTCTCCATAATACACGCATCCACCAATCTCGAAAAGAGAAATCGACTTTTTAATTCGCTTAAATGGAACCCATTAAACGCGAAGAATCATCCTTGTACCAGCAGAAGGGATGAAAAGGCTTGATCGCGAAACCGCCAGAAAAATGAATATTACATTGAAGAGATTAAAATGGCAGAATTATTAACATCGTTTACTCGATACCGTTAAAGCTTCTTGCAACGAGAGGATGATTCGAAGGATAGGGAACAGCTGGTAATCCAGGATTAAACGGAGAAAGTAGGCCAATCGAACGACTTTTTCTTCGATTTTTCCTAAATTTTTCCTAAAATAGTCTTTTCTTCAACGAGGAAATTCGATATTGGGCAAGAAATATTAATAGGATTAATCGTTCTCTTCTCGAATAAAAATTGCATTATATAAAAATATACGTTTTAATCTATAATAGTTACGTAGAAAGTATTTTCTTCTATGATTATGATATTTGATGATCGAGAAAAAATAAATGGAAAAAAAAATAAGTAAATTAATCGATTACGCTTTTCCAAGAATTTTTTATTTCAATATCGAGATGACCTGTTGAGGGAAAATAAACAGAAAGATTGTTAAACAGAAGAATTTTATCGCTGTGCACGTTCTTTAAAACTACATCGTTAATTTAAATTAAAAAGTATGTGGGATAAAAAAAAATTTCAACTTGTTATTGTAAAGCATACGATTTTTAGTGAAACTTTCTTGTGCAAACTTTTCAGCTAATTGAAAAACATATATAATATTAAAAACTTGAAAAAGAAGCATGAAAGTTTGCAATATGGAAAGTTAATATCCTCAAAGTGGTTGATGTAATGCACATTTTCGCATGCAAACACTGCAAGGATAAAAAAAATATCTACATTTGAATTTTATTCTTATTACCTGGTCGCTTCTGTTGTTGAACAAATAATACATATTTTTCCATCCAGTAACAGTTTAAAACGCGAAAATTTTTAATCTTTGAAGAAATTTATTAAAAATTTAACGCAGATATTATTCCATATAAAAATTATTTCATTTTAATTTAAAATTCTTTTAAAATTAAAATCAAGGCGTAATTTTTAAAATTTCTTTCCTAATATTACAAAATCGCCTCTAAACAGTTGATAACTGGATTTTTCTGTACATTCTATAATAAAATAACTGATGAAATCAATACCAGATAATTCTGTTTTCCCTCATACTTTTTATGCTCAAGAGATAAATCTATTTCCATCCACATTCTAAACCACCCAGAGAATTCTTCGATAAGCCGTGCACTTTCCTCCAATGGAGTGTATTCCTAGCCGGACAGTACATCTTCCAATTTTCTCAGAACA
>NW_006263329.1:284138-290204 GCF_000469605.1 Apis dorsata | reverse complement strand
ATATATATATATATATATATATATATATATATATATATATACATACATACATTTCAAAATCTCTGTGTCTCTGTGTATCCACATTGTTACCCGCGGAATCGCTCCACCGACCCAGTTCGATGGCGACAATGAAAAAGTCGAGAAGAATCGAGAACTTTATTATCCAATTTACCCATTTTCCTCATCGTCCATTGACAATTTTTCGCGATTCCCCTTCGATCGCTGAATCATAGGTACGCGATAAAAATTCTGCGGCTGGCTCGATAATAGAGGGCTCGGTGTAATTGAAAACGTCAGCTCGCCATCGGATGAACACTTATCACGTGACACTGGTGCGGCCAAAATTGCCTAAAACAAAAAGAAAAAAGAAAAAAAAAAGAAAAAAGGAAAGGAAAGGAAAATAAAAAAGAGATGAGAGGAAGAGGGAAAGAGAGAGGAGATGGAGGGGAAGAATGGAAGAGGAAGGAAGGGGAAGGGAAATCGGAATGCTTTATGTTCATTTACATTTCGGAACTTTTATCGTCACATCCGGCCAACTCTTCTCGAACTTTTCTCATTTACCGCCATCCGATTTAATCGGTTGCCTTCTGTCTCCTCGTCTCTTCTGCTTCTCCTTTTTTTTTCTTTTTTTTTTTTTCTAAGAGAATAGTTTCTGTTCGCGGAAACGCGAACGACTTTATAAGAACGAGTGATCGTGACAAGATTTAAGTAAAGTATGATTGGCTCAACTTCGATATTCGAAAGCTTGTGCTATTAACTTTTGTCGATATCCTCGATATCTTGTTACTTATTATTTGTATTGTTTTAATAGATTCTTATAAGTATGAATAAGCATTCTTTAATCTGTAAATTCTTATGTCTGCTTGAAGTAAAATAGTTTACGATTTAAATATTGTTTTAATTGTTTTTTACAATTGATATTCTTCCTTCATTGTATTATCAATTTACTATCATTTATTAATGAAAATCAAGTGAAGGAAAACTTTTATTTATCCTCCATTAGAGAGACGATGCAAAAGAATTTATCAGAAAGAGCTGCATTCGTTTCAAAAATAGAAACTAAAAATTAAAGTGAAATTCCCAAGAGTTTGTATTGGAAATAAAAAATAATATTATTTTAAACCGATTAAACCCCGATCAATGGAAGCAAATCATCTTCTTTCACGAAGAAATTTCTATTCCCTATCGTATAGAGATACGCGAGGAAACGATATTATCCGCTGTATTAACACCGCTTCCTCATCCAGAACCAATCCCGGTGAGAGCCTCTTTTTTTTCTCAAAATACAATTTTCCACGGCTAAGATACATTCTAAAGATACATTCTGTCAAGGAATATTTCTAAGCGCCGTAAAAAAAAAAAAAGAAGAAGAAGAAGAAGAAAGAAAAAAGTCTAAGGGTGGTCGCGCGACCATCAAATAGGAAATTGACTTCTTCGAGTCTTTCATGTTTTTCCCGGCGTATCGTCGCGACACTGGATAACTTCCATCTCGAAAGATTTATATCGTGGAGAACACGGCTTTCATACGAGCTCAAAGAACGTATTTTATAAACTGCTTCGGATGGTTTGTTAACGATTACGCGATACCTTCATTTTGAGTCCATGTTCATTCTTTCTGTAATTAAAATACGAATAAAAATATTAGAATTATTTAGAATAATATTATCGAGAATTATAAAGAATTAATTTAATACAGATTTTAGATTTCAGGAAATTTTATGTAAGTTAAGGGGTAGTTAGAAATGTTAGATTCTATGGATATTAGATTTTATACAAATTCACTAGAATTTATATGAGCATTATAACCAAACTCTTCATGAATATTTTACATAAATTTTATGTAGATCATATATATAAGTCGGATAAATTTGATTTTATTGGTAGATTATAATATATATAGATATTATAATTTCATTTTAATAAGCGAAAATTTCAAATGTATATGTAGAATGTAAATAATTTTTTTAGCTTTAATTAATTCATTTTACAAATGAGATTTTAATAATTTCAAATAATCTAATGAAAAAATATATACGTTTTGATAAAACAAGGAGAATAAAATCAAAATTTCTTATTACATTTATATTCTCCCTTAATCTCGAATTATTTAAACTAATTTTATGTAATATACTCTACATTTAAAAATAAAATATTTACTACCAGATGCAATGTAACGTTTCCTTACCTACAAATGCCACCTACATCTGCTTATCTCGTCCTCTATTTATCCACCGTCCTGCTTATCGTATCCTCTTCTCTATATCAGCCATACCGTTTCTTTGTGCGTCCATCTTCGTCGTTCCGGTGTCTGTTTCCCTTATTTTCCACCCTTTTGCCGACCCTTTGCTCCACGTTGAAAGACGCGATCGTGGAAGCGATTACAAGCAAAAGAAGAAAATTGCCCGGAACTTGCGACTACCTTCCGAGATTCCGTATTTGCCTAGCGCTGCACTATTTCTTATGAATTCCGGTATGAATCTTCTCCAAGAAGAAAGAATTCACGAGTAAAGAAAGGGGAGACGTTATATGAATACGAACGATTGGCTCGACGCTTCGATGCTTCGAGCGAATATTAAACTTTAATTTCAGAATGATTATCCGATGTACTTCTCCGTTTCTAAATACGTTTCTATTTATTATTATTATTATTATTCTCTTTTTTTTATTTCATTTGGAATCTATAGATGGATAGAATTTATAGCCGTCATTTCAAAGATTTAGAAATTTAATATTTCTAAACTTGTTTCTTAAATTCGAGATCAAGAATTTTATTTTAATTGTATAATGTTTTTTAAGATAAAGTTATTTGTTATAATATATTTTATATATATATTTTATTAGCTTAGTAAAAAATTATGAATATAAATATGTTCTACATATATCCCAAAGTATAAAAGTTTTATCCCAAAACGTTTATTGTAATACCATGTATTACCATTGTAATGCGAGCTTGTGGAATCGCGTATGGAGGATTAACAAGGATCGTCAATAGAACGGATGCTCCCTATATAAAGCCATAAAAGCAAACGAACATCCCTTAACATCCATTATTCTAAAATTTCTTAATCTCTCTGACTGTAAATTTATTGCAAATTCTCCGTGCAATTTTCCTTTTTCGCGCAACCTTTTCTATTGAATATTTCGCGTACCATCGCTGTTCTCCAGTTTTTCTATCGACTTTTTTCCAAGCTGTAACAGACAAAAAAAAAATTAGAAAAATCCTTCGAATTTCCAATATCCACAACTATTCAATATCCTAATTTTAATTATTTTATTAAAAATATTAGTTTTTATTCTACTATTTAAATATTCAATTATTTTAATTTTTGAATCACAATTTAATATATTTATGTATACTTTAATGTTTATTATTAAGTCAACAAAATTTTTTTATTTATGAACTAAATTTTTCAATGCCAGAGGATGACATCTATGATCATATCTAATACATATGTTTACAGTAATTAAAAAAAATAAATATTCTTTTATCCAAAAATTATTTTACCTAAAACATCACATTTCTCTTAATTCAAATATTATTACATTTTACTTAATCTTTATCAATAAATTAAATAAATGTTTTTATATACAAAAATCCCTCAGACTTAATGCCAGACATAATTTATTTATTACCATAATTTGGAAAAGTAAATATTTTTTTCCCCCAATTTTTCTTTTAATCTCTATTAATAAAAAAAAAATCTTCTATTTGCAAATTTAAATCCTTTGCCCTATACAAACCCGATCCAATATTCCAGGAATAATTGAAAGGCGATCGTCGGTCGGGATACGCGGGGGAATTCGACGACGCATTATCTCACTTCCGTGCAGCTTAGCCCGGAAGCACGAATTGCAAGGACGCGAAAGGGGGAAGTTAAGAAGTCGTTTCATTTTCAATGTAATTCCTGCTCCCCCCTCCCTCTCCTATTATCCTGTTCTATCTCCATTTCGAGCTCATTAAATTGTGAATTCGGATTACGCGTGGCGGGTATTTAAGGTGGATTTCGCCTCTCGTCCCTCGGCTATGATGGAGAGGAAGGGGAGGTCGATAAAAGAGAAGGAACGCGTGTCCCTTCTTCTTCTGCAAGAGATTTTCGCAATTGGAACTTTGATAACGGGGTAAAGGCTGACCCCCAAATGGCATCGTGCCCACTTTGACAAGCTTTTGTCGTTCTAAAATAGGTTTCGAGGTATTTCTATGTATTCGTCGCGACGGAATAAAGGAAATCCCATAATACTAGTAGGGGTAGATTGGTGGAAAAATGAATTTATAAAGTTTCTTGTTTGAGGAGAGAAGGATTTTTAGAGATATTTGGAATCGTGAAATTTGTTCGATTGAAAAACTGGAAGTGAAAGGGAATTGTGAAAGCTTAGACAAATCTGAATGTTATTTCGGAAAGATATTTTAATGCGAAAGAATATGGATAGTGTTTTTGATGAAAGACGATTTGTTTGAAAGCTAATGCTAAAGGAATCAGAGAATTTATATATCTTTTTCTATTTTAATAATTTCGAATTAGTTAATAATTTATGTTTTTTTTTTCAAAAATTATTCAATTTTTGTTGTAAAAAAATTTTTGTTTTACATAAATAATATTTGTTATAAAATAAAAATGAAAAAGAAAAAATTAATAATTTAAATTTTACTATTACACGAATATGTAAATTAGATCAATCTGTATTTGTTAACATTAATTTACATCCATTACGCTTTTCTCATCTGTTTACCATTGATAACTCATATCTATCGCTGCAATGAACGTTATCTTAACGTTATGCTGTTAACAGATTATAATCTGCCTAGCTTTGATCACATAGCGCACGCTTTGCAGTCACACGATATCAGACATAAATGGATTGCACACACAGGATGTTTCATGATTCATAGCTAATGGGAAACGAACGATTTTCAGCAAAAGTAAAACAAATACTTATCTTTACTGCAAATACAAATTTAAGAACGAATAATTCGATATATTTAAAATAAGAATAAAATACTAAATATATATAAAGAATTTGATTAATATTTATTCATTGTAAAAAATATATTTTTAAAAAATATTAAAGTATTAAAGTATGTATTAAATAAAATTATGTATTAAATAAAAGTATGTATTAAATAATACTTTTATAATTTGTTTTATTTTAATATAAGTATCGAAATATATATTAATATATATTTATATATAATGAAGTTAAATGTAAAATATAATTAAAATATTTGTTAAAATATATTTCGAATTTTGTCCTTTATAAGTAAAATTTATGTGTAATTTTTGGTAAAATATTATATAAAATATTATATATTTTTTCCTAAAACTGAAGATAAATACATTATTAAATATTTAACAATTCGTTATTATTAAACAAAATCTCTTTTATTTAGATTAACGTTTCTTAATATAAATTTTCATTTATCGTGCATGATACCACTTTACATGCATGTACAACGCAGTGAATCATGAATAATTAATTCAAATCTATTACTTTTTTAACGTTCTTTCTCTAACATTAATTTCATTAAAAGAGAAAAAAGAAAATAAAATTTGTTATCTTGCCAAACGAATATTTGGTCAACATGGAAATTAACGTTTAAAATGCGTAAATATAATTTGACATATAATATTAAACGATGTAATCGTGGTTTCGGTTAATATTGATTTAATTTGATTAATTTGATCAATATATAGTAATTAGTTAATATTTCAATGAGACAATCCAACAGCGAAATTGCGGCCAATTCCAATCCCTTTGCTTTCAATTATTTCATCATTCTGTTTATTTTGAATATTTTTGCTTGATTTCTATTTTACTAATAACTAATCCTAAACTTATTTCCGGCCTAGTTTCTTGAAACCGAATAATTAATGTTCTCGACATTTTGTCGGTGTCTTTACAGTTTCAAAAAAAAGAGAGAAAGAGAGAAATACACTTTAAAGAGAACTTTTTAGAAAAGCGAAGATTATCATGTAGCTATTTGCATCATTTTTAGAATAATTGAACCTTCCTGTTTCTTACATTTGAACTTTTGTACTTAGAAGAAAATTCTTGCTAAGAATATATATA
>NW_006263329.1:282834-283966 GCF_000469605.1 Apis dorsata | reverse complement strand
GAGAGAGAGAGAGAGAGAGAGAGAGAGAGAGAGAGAGAGTTTTATTAAACTTAGTTTAATTTTCTTTTATTAATTAAATTTTTATTAAGAATTCTTTTTTTAATTTTATTATCTACAAAAAAGATATAATAAAAGAATTTTTTTTCAAATTAATATTTGCATACTAGCATCATGTACTATTATTAAGATTGTATAGTATAAAAATCAAATATTAAAATTTTATTTAAATAATATTCAAAGAATATTATTTACTATTTAATTATTTCATTCATTCATGAATGATTTTATTTGAATAATAATATAGGGGAAAAAACTAACAAATGTGTAAATAGAATCTGATTAGAATCCGATAATAATGCAGAAAATATGCTTTATATCACAATAGATTTATTAACTTCAATAAATACAATAAAACTAAGAGAATATTTCACAATGCGACAAACAAACGATCCGATAATAATGACGACTGACAATGATATTATTGTATAATTGAAATAAAAGATTAATATAATTGATTTTATCTTAACCCTTTGCTCTTTCTTCAATTATTTCTAATATATACACAATACGTGTACAAAAATTAAGCCTAATCTATGTAAAAGTGTAAATCAAGTTATCAAAATCTATGCAACCTCATTTAACAATAAGAAATATAACCTATTACGAACTAATTCTCAAAAAACAGCTCGATCAAATATATCATTGGCTCACTATACACAAAATCGAGAAAGACGCAATATTAAAGCGTATCTAAACTAAATATCAAGAGATTGTTGACGACAAACGAAATTTGTCATTTTCAAGTAGAGAAATTCTACTGCGCACAATACAATAAAAGAAATATTTTTGCTTTCAGAGTGGAATAAAAAGTAACAAATGTATAAATACCTGTTTAGAATCCGATAATAATGCAGAAAATATGCTTCATATCACATACTAGGATCATTAACTTCAATAAATACAATAAAACTAAGAGAATTTTCCACAATACGACAAATAAACGATCGGATAATAATGGCGACTGACATTTGGGCGGGAAACGTGGTAAGTGTCTGGTGTTCTAGTGGCGCTTTTGTAGAATTGTGCAACAATTGCGCAATATTAATAGCGCGTAATTCGAACGTACTAATAC
>NW_006263329.1:280782-282682 GCF_000469605.1 Apis dorsata | reverse complement strand
AGATTATTATTGTACAATTGAAATAAAAGATTAATATAATTGATTTTATCTTAACTCTTTGCTTTTTTTTCAATTATTTCTAATATATGTACAATACGTGGACAAAAATTAAGCCTAATCTATGTAAAAGTGTACATCAAGTTATCAAAACCTATGTAACCTCATTTAATAATAGGAAATATAACCTGTTACGAACTACTTCTCCAAAAACAGTTCGATATCAAATATATTACTGAATCAATATATACAAAATCGAGAAAGACGAGATATTAAAGCGTATCTAAACTAAATATCAAGAGATTGTTGACGACAAACGAAATTTGTCATTTTCAAGTAGAGAAATTCTACTGCGCACAATACAATAAAAGAAATATTTTTGCTTCCAGAGTGGAATAAAAAGTAACAAATGTGTAAATACCTATTTAGAATCCGATAATAATGCAAAAAATATGCTTCATATCACACATTAGGTTCATTAACTTCAATAAATACAATAAAACTAAGAGAATTTTCCACAATATGACAAACAAACGATCGGATAATAATGGCGACTGATATTTGGGCGGGAAACGTGGTAAATGTCTAGTGTTCTAGTGGCGCTTTTGTAGAATTGTGCAACAATTGCGTATTAACAGCGCGTAATTTAAACGTATTAATATTAAATAAAATATTAAATATTAAAATAATTTATTTCTTCTAATTAATTTTTATTGCATATATAATTTAACTATTTTAATATTAAAAATAAATTTCCTGACTACAATTAAAAGGCTATAATGAAATTATTATTGTACAATTGAAATAAAAGATTAATTGATTTTATCTTAATCCTTTGCTTTTTCTTTAATTATTTCTAATATATGTACAATACGTGTATAAAAATTAAACCTAATCTATATAAAAATATAAATCAAGTTATCAAAACCTATGTAATCTCATAGTAAAATTAAGAGAATATTCCTTACCATACTTCCCAGCCAAATGTCAGCCATTAATATGTGATCGTTTGTTTGTCGTATTGTGGAATATTCTCTCNNATTGTATTTATTGAAGTTAATGAACCTAGTGTGTGATATGAAGCATATTTTCTGCATTATTATTGGATACTAAACAGATACTTACACATTTGTTACTTTTTATTCCACTCTGGAAGCAAAAATATTTTTTTTATTGCATTGTGCGCAGTAGAATTTGTCTACTTGGAAATGACAAATTTCGTTTATCGTCAAAATTTCTTGATATTTAGTTTAGATACGCTTTAATATTTCATCTTTCTCGATTTTGTGTATATTGATCCAATAATATATTTGATCGAACTTTTTTTTGAGAATTAGTTCGTAATAGGTTATACTTCTTATTGTTAAATAAGGTTACATAAATTTTGATAACTTGATTTACACTTTTATATAGATTAGGCTTAATTTTTGTGCACGTATTATATATATATTAGAAATAATTGAAAAAAAAACAAAGGGTTAAGATAAAATCAATTATATTAATCTTTTATTTCAATTATACAATAATAATCTCATTATAACCTCATTTGACTATCCTCAATGATTATAAAGAAATTTATTTGTAATGTTAAAATAGTTAAATTATATATACAATAAAAATTATTAGAAATTAGAAAATGTAAATTATTTTAATATTTAATATTTTATTTGATAATAATACGTTCGAATTATACGCAATTGTTGCAGAATTCGACAAGAGCGCCATTAGAACACCAGACATCAGGTTTCCCGCCCAAATGTCAGTCGCCATTATTATCCGATCGTTTGTTTGTCATATTGTGGAATATTCTCTTACTTTTATTGTATTTATTAAAGTTAATAAACCTAGTGTGTGATATGAAGCATATTTTCTGCATTATTATCGGATTCTAAACAGGTATTTT
>NW_006263329.1:280002-280222 GCF_000469605.1 Apis dorsata | reverse complement strand
TTATATATACAATAAAAATTAATTAGAAAAAGTAAATTATTTTAATATTTAATATTATATTTGATATTAGTACGTTCGAATTACGCGCTATTAATATTGCGCAGTTGTTGCACAATTTTTCGAGAGCGCCACTAGAACACCAGACACCACATTTCCCGCCCAAATGTCAGTCGCCATTATTATCCGATCGTTTGTTTGTCGTATTGTGGAAAATTCTCTT
>NW_006263329.1:275144-279823 GCF_000469605.1 Apis dorsata | reverse complement strand
ATTGTATTTATTGAAGTTAATGAACCTAGTGTGTGATATGAAGCATATTTTCTGCATTATTATCGGATTCTAAACAGGTATTTACACATTTGTTACTTTTTATTCCACTCTGGAAGCAAAAATATTTCTTTTATTGTATTGTGCGCAGTAGAATTTCTCTATTTGAAAATGACAAATTTCGTTTGTCGTCAACAATCTCTCGATATTTAGTTTAGATACGCTTTAATATTTCGTCTTTCTCGATTTTGTGTATATTGAACCAATAATATATTTGATCGAACTGTTTTTTGAGAATTAGTTCGTAATAGGTTATATTTCTTATTGTTAAATGAGGTTACATAGATTTTGATAACTTGATTTACACTTTTACATAGATTAGGCTTAATTTTTGTACACGTATAGTGTATATATCAGAAATAATTGAAGAAAAAGCAAAAGTTTAAAATAAAATCATATATATTATATAACTTTCATATCAATTATACAATAATCTCATTATAACCTCTTTTGACTGCCCTGACAGTCCTGAAACTTGTTTTTAATATTAAAATAATTAACTTTTATATAGAATAAAAACTAATTAGGAAATCATATTAATAAATTTTTATTGAAATACAAAATACTAAATAAAATATACAATCATTTTCTTTTAATTTTCCAAGTAAAATCTTACACTGTACATAATATATAGAATATTCATTGTATGAATATATAACAATATTCTGGAAAATTTTATAGAAGTACAATATATGACATAATAGAAATTACATTTCTCTTTCCATAATTTTAATATAATATTTTATAAACACCTATATGCTACATAACCTTTAAGAAGCCAAATAGGTTAGAAATAGGTTAGAGAAAATAGCTCAAGGAAACATAGATTAATTCGATTAATCAGATCATTTGCGAATACCGAAGCATTTCACGTTTATCTTTGTAAATTTAATCAATTTGCTGTGAGAGAAATTTATTAGTTCGAATTTCATAGAGTCGACACGAGTTCGAACAGTGAATACGATGGACATATTTCGAAACGTAAACGTTTTGACACAATCGATCGTGTATGTTAGAAACATATTGCGACTGAATAGTGCGATATTGGTCATCGGAAGGTCAAAGGATTTGACAGAATGTTCGTGGCGATTCGTACGTCAATCTCTAGGACAGACCATCTGACAAATGGAATGCATGATTAATACTTGGTCCCTATCTACACGATCCTACCGCTAATGGGCTAATCTTAACTGTGTCCATAATTAGCAATTATATTAATCTCGTATCTATATGTTTCGGATATACTGTATTGATTCGAATCGATAATTAGTATTTCTGTTTTACTTCAATTAATCTTTGATGATTTGATGAATTTAGTTTAACTATTATCAAAATTATTATATTAGCATATTAAATATTGATTTTAAAATAATAATTTAAAGGTGAATTGATATAAATTAAATATTATTACATATATGAATCGTATTATTATTTATTCTAAAATTTATATTTTTGAATACATTGAAAATTGCTTAAGATACAAATTATAGATTAGAAAAATATTCTTTAGAAATAATTCTTTAATTTATTGTTGATAAAAATATTGCTTACACAATTTGTAATTGGTTTCACAAATTGAATCATATAATTTTGCTATTTTTATAAACTTTAAAATGTTTGGAAATATTCTGGATGTATCGTATATCCATTATATTATATTAACATTTGCAAAGTCAAATATGTATAATTTTTTCTTATAAAAATAAAAATTCAAAGAAAATAATAAAATTCAACTTCTAAAATTTAAGTTGTTTAAGTTTAATAGCAATAATATATAAATAATTCAAAAGAAATATGAACTAAATTTTATGGATTTCAGAATATTTGAATCAATATTGTTATACGTTTTCGTTATTCAATTAAATTTTTAATTAATTCTATAATGAGCACTTTCCATACACCGAATGACAGATTGAAAAACTTTTCAATAGAATATACCTTGCATTGCTTTTATATCATGCAAAAATTCATAAAAAAAATTCAATTTTATTTACACAATATCACTTTGCACAAATATCTATTTATAAACTATATAATTAGATGTATAACAGTTGAGTTATGCAAGTTTTATATTTGCATGCAATTTTGTAATACAGTAACAAAAATGAACATCCCATTGAAGTAAAAGTTTGCTATCTTAAAATTAATTTGATACTTTCTTTATGTCTATTATAAAGAATATCAAGGAGGTTTTCAGATTAAAATTTGCTTCACATTATAATTAAAAATTAAAATATTGATTGTCTTTCAATATTGCAGATTTCTCTTTTTCACTTTTTCATATGATTTAATTAATTTTATAATTAAGCTGCAAATCAATTGTACAAATCAATTTACAACTTGAGCTATACTTATATATGATATTGATAAATTCAATTTAATTTTTTTAACGATAAAATTAGAAAACAATATATATTTCTATAATTCTAGGTTCCAAATTACTCAAAATAGACTTTTAAAATAAATAAATAGGAACGAATATTTCTATTCCTTCTAGATGTATCTAACGCAGAATATTCCAGATGAAATTTTCTTTGAAATAGCGATTAAATAAAAAAATATTATTTTAAATATTATATACCAATATTTTAATACCAACTCGTTTTAAAAATTAAATTTTCATCTAATACTTGCAAATCCTTTCATTTTCCTAGTTATCATTTTTTATTTTAAAGCCTAATTCTTCAATTATTTTCTTTCCTAAAGTATAATTTCTTTAAAAAAAAAAGAAGAAACAAAATTAAAATTCTCCGTACATAGGCGAAAAAATCGAACAAAAAATTGCATTCCCAGATCTCTAACAAATCCACTAAAAGTATCGATTTATTTCCTTTATTCTCCGAGCGCCATCGTGTTTAATTCACCCGCGGCGTTATGCATTCTTTTCGAAAGAGGATCAACGAGCATCCGAAATTCGATCGATACTCGATCACACGCACGAAATTCCGATTCCTTCTGATTACGGGACCGTGCTTAAGCGCGTAAGTAGACGCGAGTACGCTTCGATCTCGTGCGACAAAGAGGATCGGATGGAGCGGAAGATCTCTAATGGAAAACGTGAATTTCGATTTAGAATGTATTGGACGGTGGAAAGGATTTAAAATATATTTGAACGAGGTAACTTGCCCCGATCATTTCGACGCTCGATACTTGCATTTTCGTGCAAAACGCGCGTTTTTCTTTTCTTTTTCTTTTTTTTTTTCTTTCTTTTTTTTTTTTTTTTTTTTTTTTTTTTTTTTTTTTTTTTTTTTTTTTTTTTTTTCGTTTTGTCGTACACTGGTTAGCTGAAACGCTTTAATGGAAGCAATTTATAGTTAATTTAACTAGCGTGTTAGCGCGTAGGTAAGGAAAGAGTAGTTAATTATACATATACTATGCTCTAGTTTTTACTTATTAATGTGAGGATCATGGAGAAAATTATTTTAATGTTAGGTTATTATTGTTGAGAAGATTTTGATATTAAAAATTTTTATTCTCTTTTTTTTCAAACTTGGTAGATTTAGGAAATATTGAAAGAAATATTAGATTTTTGTTTGTGATCAATTGATCAAAACGATTCATAGAAAGATACGTAGCAATGATTTTGATTTTTTAATATTTAAAATCTTTATTCGAAAATTGTGAAATATATTGTATATCCTATTTTCTTATATTGAAGCAAAAAATTATTGATATTAAATTAATCTATAAATTATTTTTTTAACGTACTGCTATTTAGGCATAACATTAGTTGTTATATTCACATATAAATTGATGGAACAAATTGTTAAATAATCATTCTTATAAATTAAATTCCAATCAGATAAAATAAGATAGAAATTTGTTCAACTTGATTTGTAATTTATGCAGTATAAACAGTTTCAATAAAATATTTTGTTTTTCAATTGACGTGTTTAACGTAGTTTGAGAAATAAACAGTATTATAACTTTAATATTAAAATATTTTAACAATTTAGGAAATATAATATGACGCTATATAATAAAACTTTGTTGTAAAAGACGACTAAAGAGATCAAAGGGAAGCTGTTCCGACAAGGACAGAATATCGTGAAAAGTTTAATGGAAGATCGCGATTCGTCCAAACACGAGACAGAGAGTTTCTTCGAGTTCCTTTGCAAAACGAAGCTTCTTTGACGAGTTTAAAAAATTCTGTACGTTCTAAGTATTTGTATAAACTTAAAACGAAAAATATAAAAAAAGAAATTTTTCCAACGAAAAGTTTAAAAATAAGGATAAAATAAATATTACTTTAATTTTTTTAGAAAATTTATTTAAAAAATTCAAAATAATAAAATGTGTAAAAAGGAAAGCATATATTTCAAAAACTAAATTAATCCAATTAATTTATTATTTGCAAACACAAAATTAGGTATAAAAATCATTGGCATTCATCAATTTTTTACAAGATAAAATACAAAAATAATATTTTATCTTTTAATGAAAATAAACAACCAAAATCTTAAGATTACTAACGCACACATCTTCTTCTACTACACATTCTTCTCATCATTGTCCATTCTCTTTCTCTACTTAGACTTCATTACATATGTCTATCTCCTCTTCTTGTATATTCCATGTCTTCTATACCCTGATCTTCGATGCCATTATCGAGATAGAAAACT
>NW_006263329.1:252891-274912 GCF_000469605.1 Apis dorsata | reverse complement strand
TTTTTAAAAAAAAAAAAAAAAAAAAAAAACTCATTTTCAAAAATTCTTATTCTTCCTCTACACAAATCCTAGTTCAAATCTTCTTTTCCACCGCGTGACTCCATCTCGAAACCCTCAACCTTCCCTCAACACAACAATGCAACCAGATTCCGTACTCATAATATTATCAAACGTCACACAACGCGAATGTATCAGCAACAATAAATAGATTATACGAGGAGAGCACAAGTGGATTGGCATTTTACATGCTGTTGAGCTTATTTGTACAGCTGGTGTGTGTATCATTCCGTTGGCAATCAACACAAGTGCATTGCATTAATGAACAAACGCACTAGTTAATAACAATTATCGCCGGTATTCGGATATATTGCGCCACCCCGTGGTTTGTTCGTCGTACCTCCGATTTCCTAAGCATTCCTGCTAACGAACCGAAACTGCGACGCGCTCAGAGTTCGAGAAATATGATGAAATATCGGCGATAGATTTAAACAATCGTCTGATTTGGTAATTTGTTTGACGTGCAACGAATTGTCGCCTTCGATCGATTTGTTCGGTTAATTATAACACACGTACAATACGATTTAATACGATTTCGAGTCACACAGTTATTTTGGCACCGATTGTTTTCCGAATTATATCGATGATCTCCAATAATCATGTGTAATATTGAAATTTTCCAAAATTATACTATTTAGTATAAAATGTTCAGATAAAGTATAATTATAAGCTTTTTGCAGTATACAATAAATTTTTTGAGATAGCAATTAGAAAATTAGTAAAATAGGAAAAGAATTCTATTAGTTTTCAAATTTCTGTGGAAAAAGGGAAAAATCAAAATTGTATTCTCAATTTTGCATAGGAAAATACAGTAGACATCATTCGTGTCGAAACATCTGGTATCATATCGAATTATTTCCTTCAACTAGTTAACTAATCGTTGGTTATATTCATTTTTTGCTCGATAAATCATCGATTCACCCAAAAGAATCGTCCATTCGAATCGTTCAACGAAGTCGAATGATTTTGACGATCTGTCAATCGCATTGTACCAGTTCTATCGACAGTGATTGATGCACCGCTGCAACTGTATCAGGCAAATAGAATATGCGATTGTATTGTATACAATCCTAATCCTATTGTTTCCTTACTGGCGTAAGTAAAGCGGTATCGATTTAACAACGCAGTATGCAGGTTGATCCGCTTCATTGTTCTATTCATTACGGTTTGCTAATGAGATTGCAAATGTATCATGCGAACGACAGCGAACCACGTATATCATTCGTTTAGAAATAAGAATTATTCCTGTCGCTCAATATCATTGGTGATCTTGGCTCATAAAATTTAAAAACATACGTAACTGGAGTGTAGTCTATACAAGTGGAAAAATATAATAAATAATGTATAAAATTTGTTCATGTATCATTGTTGACAAGAATTAATAATAATTGCTCGAAATCTCTCGTGATATGCATTCTAAGAATTAAGATTATTTAACTTATATTTTAATTAAATATTCAAACTTTTTTTTCTGTAAATCAACATCACAAAGAAAATTCTCAGAAATAATATCGTTAAGTCGTAGAATTGCAAGGATGATCAAAATTTTTTCGATTTTTATTGCGAATATATTTTGATTATTATCTTGTAATAATGTTCGATATTTCTGTGTTTCTAGGTCTGACATACAATACACGACAAATTCGTCGAAGACGTTCTTGAAGATTCCTGACGTCAAGTTGGAGGATGAAGGCCTATACAAATGTGAAGCTACTTACTTGGCTGTGAATCGAGAGTGCAACAATGTTCAGCATATCATACTTAACGTCACTGGTGAGTTTCATGATGATTTATTGTATTGGAATTATTGTAGCTGGATAAATTTTTTTTTTAATTACATATCCGATTATACATTATACACATCGATACAATTGTCTATTATGCTAATTTTCATTTATATATGAAAGAGTATTAAATTCTTCCATCGTGAAAAAATTAATCCCTTGAACTATCGTTATCAAGAACGTTACAGTACGTTGCGCATAATCTATGAAATTCTTTTTCAAGTTTATAAAAACTTGCAGAAAGAAAAGTTACGGTTCAAGTGATAAAGAGAAAAAGAACAAATTCTGAACTTTCTAAATAAAAGCGAAAGATGATATCTTCTTAAACCAAGCACACTAGAAAATAGCGAATTACTTATAATATCTTCTCATACTCGTGAAAAAGAAAATCGTAAAAAATTACGTGTGATTAACAAAATCATAATAAAATTTTCTTTTAAAAATTCTTATATCATATAAACAAAATCTATTTATTATATAATAATTATTTTATTCAATCAGATATTATTTTCATTCCTTCAATTTCTCATTTTCTGAATCCCTTTAAAAAGAAACTTAATTCAGATAAATGTTTAGGTATATCTTGCTATTCAATCAGATATTATTTTTATTCCTTCAATTTCTCATTTTTTGAATCCTTCTAAAAAGAAACTTAATTCAGATAAATGTTTAGGTATATCTTGCTATTCAATCAGATATTATTTTTATTCCTTCAATTTCTCATTTTTTGAATCNCTTCAATTTCTCATTTTCTGAATCCCTCTAAAAAGAAACTTAATTCAGATAAATGTTTAGGTAAATCTTGCTATTCAATCAGATATTATTTTCATTTCTTCAATTTCTCATTTTTTGAATCCCTCTAAAAAGAAACTTAATTTAGATAAATATTTAGGTATATCTTGCTTATTTTACTTAAACGAATACAATTTCTAATCATTGAATTATTATAGTTTTCGAATAATTTATTTAATGACGTGAACAATGAAACATTAATCGTTAAATATTAATGAATTCTTCGTGAATTCTTATGATCTTTCGAAAAGACGATGGATACGGGCATCAAAGAGGAGGAGGCGATTTTCACGGTGCACAAACCGGAAGTGGCGTATAATTTAATTAATCGATTAAACGGCGACGATACCAGGTAGTAAGATATGCGTGGAATAACTCGTATTAGACGTATCGTACTTGTACGATCCGTGTAATCTGGGTAATCCCAGTAATTCGACAAACGAGAAAGCCGCAGTACTAATCCGAAGTGGTAGCTGGCTAAACCACTGAATCGGTTATCTTGACACACGCAACATGTCATACTATTAAAGTGCGGTTGAATTTGCCTACATGAAAGGGATGCCAATTACTTTGAAATTTTAGCCGCGGAACCGACAGGTATCGCCAGGTATCGCCAGGTATCGCCAGGGATGCGAGCCTAAACCGTGTGATAAATATGTATATTTCCAATGGAAATGGTTTCCGTGTTTGCATCGTCGAAGAGGTACTATTAGAGATTGAATGGAGATTACGATTTTTTTTTTATTTAATTATAATATTGTACTCGATGGTTGAATATTCTTTGGTTAAAATGTGGAAAGATTCGTGACAATATCTGTCTATCAATGATAAAAATGATATTTTCAAAAGGATCGTGTTGAGAATAATTTTGCAATGGAATATTTATGTAACGAAAAATTAATATTTTGTCGGAAATTAATATTTTTATTATGGAATGATCATCGTGTTCAGATTTTTCACTGTAATTTTAAGCAGGAGTGTTTAATAATGGAATATTCAAGCATTATATTGAAAATATTTTAATATTTCTATCGTTATTCCACTGTAATTGTTTCTACTATCATTGCATTAATTTTCCAAATTTTTTTGCACTCAAGGCTGAGCGATTATAAATCATATCGTATGATGATAAAAATACGTGATTAAAAAAAAGCTTTGGAAAATTTTTCCTTTCAAATCAAACAATATCTTCTGATATTTTATCATCAAGAAGTTGAGAATTTCTTGCACTTTTGTATTATCTTCACCTTAGCTTTTGCTAGAAAGGATTAAGATTGCAATTTCATACAATTTTACCAACATTTAAATCTAGATAATAAAGACATTTGAATGCTCTCAAACAAATCCAGAGCAATTATATTTTTTATTCAACACTCTACAATATATCAAGATTCGATCTCGAGATTCCTCCTCGTATCCGTTATTCTCGTCGAAGAGATCGTTTCTCATTGTCAGTTCTCGGAAATTTTCACGAAAATTCCCCTCCCAACAATGTTGGAAACTGCCCAAGGTTTCTATTACGATTCTTACGGTTGCCACAAAACCGATGCTAATAGCGCGGGACCCATTTTGAACTCGTCCAACCGTGGCGAAACTGTTCATCCATTGAGACTTTATTGTAATTACCGCCGTGTCACCGGTGCGAAACATCCGAATAGCCGGAAGTTGTAACGCGGAAGCCGAAATGTCTCGCGGGTTCCACGTTTGCCCGCGTTTCCGGAAACTCCTCGAGTTCCTGGTCAAAGTGCAACTTGTGGAATTGTAAATCTTTCGACGATAGATATATCTCTACCTATTATAGTAGTTTAATAATTTATCAAACGAGTCAAACAAAGAATATTTCTCAGAGTATGCTTTTTTTCGCCTTGATAGAAAGTTATATACCAAAATTTGTTTTGTATTAAAATTGTATAGGAAGTTTCAAAGATGATGGATTTTGTCTGAGAAATTTATGCATTCTGGAATTTTAAAGGAATTCTATATTATAGAGATTTTGCAGCGAATAATACATAATATTGAAAGATGACATTTTTCAAATGAGAAAACTTGTTAAATGTTACATAATCTTGAAACATTTATATTAGTCGAGTATCTTGTATTAAAAATCCACGGTATTATTTATCGTAATAAATTTATTAGAGTATTATTAGAAGTATTTAAATCGCAACATCTATCGCTCTCGATTTTCCTTCGATCCAAAAAAATTTTCGAACGAGAAAAGAAAAGAAAAAGAAAAGGAACGATAATTTAACGCGTCGAAACGAGCAACGATTGACGGGCGACAATGAACCAGATGAAATAAAAACAATCAGAACTCGCCTATTAAAAGTTGCAAATTGCATACTTGTGCAAATACGCTTTTCAAAACCGACCCTCGTCGCCCTCACTAATGATACGTTTACCCTATTGTTATAAAAATTATTATACGGCACAATTAAGAATTTCGCGTTTCGAAATATTGGCTACAAGAAATTTCCATAGTATTTTTTTTTTTTTTTCGAATTCACGTATCACTGCCACGTCGCAATGATTAATTAATAATACGTATTCGATGGTACGATGTTCGATGCAAATCTCCTTTTATCTGGTCGACAATTTTGGCGACGTCAATCGTGGAAAAATCCACGATTGGAATCCACATGGAAATATATATCTCGGCCGCCGGTGATTCTTCGCGTCGAAATAGAATTTCCCATGGGGGAGGGGTGAAAATAGAATAAATACTCGGACGCGAAATTAATTTTTTATCAAGAAGTTTTTAAAATTGATCCGCGTATGAAAGTACATCCGATGAAAAATTGATCAAAGCGAGGTTCGATTAAAAGATTTAAAGGCTTTTTGTATTTATCTCCTCGTTAAATTAAACTTGGACGATTGGGAGGCAGTGATTGTGCATTATCGTTTTTTTTTTTTTTTCTTTTTTTCTTTCGAAAATTCGCAATAAATTTAAATTTGAACGACTGGGATTCGCGTTATTTATTTGTATACGATTGTTTTGTAGATATTCGTGAATGTTGTTAAGGTTTTCGAGCGTGTCTGTAAGCCACGTATTGAAAATAAACAAAGGCTTCGAATTGTAATATGAATCACGTAGGTAACAGATAGTGAGTTGAGCTCGTTTATTGAAAGCTGACTGAAAAAAAAATATGGATAACCGAGATTGGAGAAACAATCGCTCAAGTTTCATTGACGTTGATAATAATATCGAACATTGGAATTTTGTAAAATCTTTTCAATTTGAGACACGAGCTATAAAAAGAATGAAGATGTTTTAAAAAAAGAAAAATTTAATCGTAAGAAAATAATTTTTCATAATATTAATTATTCCAAAATAGTATTGTTAATCTAAAATCTTTAAAACGTTATTCGTCTCTTCTTAAATATCCAGATAAATGTTTTTGGATATTTAGAAAAGGATTCTCGAGCGAAATGGAATCGGGAGGGGGGGGGGGGGAGAAAAAGATAGGCTTCGGGCAACAACTGAAACTAGCGCATACACGGGGGAAGATCCAACGTGGAGGGAATCTCAGCACAATTTTTCGGCTGAGTGACACGGTTAAGGGGCGAAATTAAACACTGCATTCTTCTTTCTTACGTGCTTCATACGGGAGTATCACTCGTTGTCCTTGTCATATAAGACAACTTGGCTTGGGGCGATCGCAGCTCTCATTTCTTTTTTTAAAATGGCACGTGTCTTTTGCCTCGTTGCCGCGTATTTATACGTCGGTATGAAATAATTTAAGAGAGATCATTATTCCACACAAAGGAATCACTTTTATTGAAGTGTTAATTAAAAACAGCGAGTTTTCTGTTTTGGTTACCACAATGGAAATGATAAAATGGGTGGATAATTTTTTTTCCAGATTATAAATTTGTATAAAATAAGAAAAATTTTATTAATTCTCATATATATACGTATATATATATAATCTGAAAATGAATAAATTTTCTTCTCTATTTGGATTAATTGACAAATCAAGCAAAATTTCTTTCCTTCTCTTCTATCTTTTCAAAATAAAATCTAAAACGCTAAAACGATAGAACATCAATCAGATTCGACTTTTGCTTTTGTATAGGTAATTGTTTTCTTTATAAATTTTCCAAAGAATTATCCATTATCGTTTAAATGCAAGTACAAACATTTCTATCGTTCGAGTTTCGATATTCGAAGAGGAGAAAGAAGGACAAAAAACTGGGGAAGATGGGAAAATCGAGTTGGATTTTATTTTACAAGAGCTTTGGGTTTCCAAAGCTGGCTGAAAACGTATGGCGAAACTTTCACATCAACCTAATACCTGTCCGAAAGTTTTCTATAACTCTTGCCGCAGAAAACGCGTAGGAGACGCGCGATTCCGACGGTCAGAATGAAATTTGAAAACTTGAAACTCATTCCATGTATATCGCGTCGCGATTCTTCCACCTGGTTTCACATTGCACGACGATGTAATAAAAATATCGTTACGACATATGATTAGTCCACAAGATTTTTGTTCATGCAAATATCTTTCGTATCAGTTGTGCTTTGGGTAGTTAAGCAACGAGATCAATAGATTGAGAATGGATGTTCAAAAAATTAAATGATAATGAGATTATTTTAACGTTGTTTTTTAATTCCTGACGAGTAAAAATCGAGTAAAATATATCCTTAAACGATTGTCGCGCAATGGTTATCTTAAAACTCGATTAAAACTCGTTTTAAAATTAGAAAATGTTTGAATCGCTGTAACTTGGAAGATAATTGTTTCCAGTCAACGGATGAATGATCAATAGAAGCGCGAAGCTTTGCCCTTTGATACACATTTTCGTTTATTTCGATACGACTTCCGGTTCCCGAAATATCATCGTGCAAAGGAAAGGATGATTTTTATTCGTTTAGAATCCGATTAAACTCTATTAAAATTCTAGAAACTTTGAACCGCTATAACTTTGAAGATATTGACTTGCGGTCGATGAATGAAAGCTCGTTAGAAGCGCGAATCTTTCCCCTTTGAAACCCATTTTCGTTCATTCCGATGCGACTTCCCGTTCCCGAGATATCGTCGTGCAAAGAAAAGGGTAATTTTCGATCATTTACTATCTCCATCCTTGTCGTTTACTCGGACCTCTCGCTCGCGCCTCGTCTCACTAACTCCAGACGAGTGGCAGACGCACTTCCGGGAAAAATGTAGGTCACTAGATCGAGCGCCAATTCATAATCTCTGTGTTAAAATTTTTATATATCTCGGCAACCGATTGAGATATCGAGATGATTCAAAACGTGATTTCAATGGCTTGATTTCTTCTATTTTTTGTATAATTGAATATTTGAATATGTTTTGCAATCGCATAAAAATCCGTAGTTTAATTATGATATGTTTCTTTTGAACGAAGAGATAGTTAGTATTGTATAATTAGTATTCGTATAATAAATAATTATTGTTTTGCGTATTTCTTATTTAGTTTAAAAATATAAGTGGAATATCAAGAAAAATACAATATTGTAAAAAAGATATCGATTAAGCTTCAACAAGAACAATTCGCACACAACGAATTCGATACACCGTAATCCATTTTAAATTTGATATTAATAGATTTTAAATTAAAGCGATCGAATGATATATGCTATTTTCAATTAACGAGAAAATTAATTAAAAATATTTAAATATTTCTTCCGTTATATAAGAAAAAAAAAAAGAATAAGAAATAGAAAAAAAGGGAAAGATTAAAAATTTTAAAAGTATCGTGAAATTGATTAAATCAAAGAGTGATCCTTTTTTTCACCTTTTTTTAATTGTACTCTCTTGATATAATACCTCATAATGAGAGTATAGCACGAATATTCTGAACTTTGATGGATGGGATATAAAATGCAATTTTCACACGCATCTGCGCGGCGTGAAATCACTCCACTTGCTCTTTGCACTGATAAAAATTCAATGAGCCACATCCTATAATTCATTGAAATAAAATTTCATTTTTACGAAATTGAACTTTCTGGAACTATAATGGAGATAATGCACGAAATCAGATATAAAATAGCTTTTTTTTTTTCTTTAGTCGATCATACAAATAATGCAAAATTATATTGATGATAAATAAATCACAATAGGGAAAGATGCAATAGATAAAATATTGGATTAGAATTGTTGAAATATTCATTCTTATTTATTATATTTTTCATCGAAATCGATGATGAAACATATATAGGGTGACATCAATCGTGACATTGAGACTCCAATAACACGTTTCGCATTCAAAAAACGTTCGTCCATCCATCTCTGATCCGATGTTAATCTGGTGAAAAAGAAATGGAAGATACGCGATAAACATTGCCAGTCCAGAAACTGGCACGGTCAACAAAATCACGCATAACAATCGGGAATAAATCACTCTTGCCACCAAATAAATATATCCTCGTCCACGCGTTGAGAGCTTTCCTATCGTAAGCTTCGATCGTCGCGGATTTCAACTTTCTCCCCCTTCCCTAAAAAAAATAAAAAATAAAAATAAAATAAAAAAAGAAAGAAAGAGAAATAATAAAATTCGGACAGAGTATCAGTTTGATGAAGCGACATCTATAATTAAGATCTTCTAATTTGAGAGAAGTAGCAACCGTTTTGCCGGTTGTTGGCACTGTCCTCCACTATTGGCTACTGCAACGCGTATTTCAAAGGGCAATTTATCGGATGGAAAGCTGTTACGGTCGCGTCGAGAAGTGGCAATCGAGCTATATTTAAATCGTATGAAGGGCTACTTGTCTCGCGGCCAATCCAATTATATCTTCTGGCTGCTGGAAATTATGGGATTTCAGTGCCACTCTCTCCATTGATCGATCCAATACCTCTCACTCGACGCTCTTTCTTGCTCGTTCTAAATTCTGATTCTGGAATACATCGATCCTCGATGGGGGAATGTTTTTTTCGTATTATTAAAACCGGATTCTCAAGGATTTAATTTCGGAATATCGGGGAATTTGGGCGGAGAATAGAATCGATTTTAGTATAGATTTTGTTAAAATTGCGAATGCTTAAATAGACGTTGGATTGTGACGCGTGATTGTTCTTTATTTTTCGAACGAATTTTTGGAATATTCTAACAAGCATCTCGAAAACGAGCTTGAGATTTTTTTTAGCTATGTTATAGTCAGTTTGAAATTTTACAATATTCCTAGATTCAACAGTTATACTTGCACTAGAATCTCTGTTGCACCAATTGTGAGACAGAAAAAACTTCATAGAAGAAAATTGCAGTTAGCAGTTCCTAATAATCTTTTTTTTACGACACGTTACCGAAATAACGTGATTTCCCGAAAAATAAGCAACATTTTTATCGAGAATTCAGATTATCTTATCAGTTTCGCCAAGCTCGTGAAAGTTGGAGTACGTTTTTTTCATGGTGCAGCAGCATATTGTGCTTTGGGGACCCGTTTCCTCGATTTTTCGAGGAAGGAGTGAAAATTTCACTGGATCCATCGAATTTCGTCGTAGAATGAGAAAATTTTCGCGCGATATCTCGTCGTCGTCGTCCTGTTATTTTCTTAATAAAATGTTAACTGTAACGTAAAATCGTTCGTTTTTAAATTCTCAACAGAGGAATCTTCCTGTTCCTCGCACAAAAATTATATTAAACATTTAAAAAATGTAATTTATATAAATACATGCGTGTATTTTGAAATTGGGAAGATCAAACCAATCGATATTTTGAACGTTGAGATTGAATTTTCATTTTAACCCGATGATTAGCTTCCTTTAGTGGAAACATATCAGAGATATGAGATATTCAATTTCCGGCGATAAGACGATGGATCGAAAGGTTTCGATAGAAATTCTGCTTCATTTAAATGCAAATTACACGATAAATTCTTATTGATTTGTGTCAGCAAGAATTGGGAATGGGGTGAATTGTTCATTAAGGGAAAATAATTACGCGGGAGAGTGGAATGTTTAAAAATTGTCGAGCTTGGAAAGTAAAGTATAAGGCACTTGGATATTCAATGAAATTAGCACTTTTGCAAAATAAACGTAATTTTTTTCCTCCGATAATTCGTTTAACTGAATCGTTATTACGAGGAGAGAATAATAATAAAATAAAGAGAGAATTATCGTGAAGTTTTTTATTATTCTATTCTTTTTATCTGATATCATAAATTATATTATACTAATCTCAAATACATAACACGAGATTTTTTTTTTAATTTGAAATCAATTACAATGGAAAATAGAAAAATAAATCTTGAGATAGGTCAATTTGATAAATTTTCTAACCAAGAAAAATTCATTATTTAAATTTATTATATCTTGAATATCGTAAAAACTTCACATTATATTTCTTCAAATAATTTTTAAGAATAAATCGTTCCATTTATTTATAACTATTAAAAGCGATTCACCTGATATTAATTTGTCTGAGAATTAATTTTTAATGATTATCGAGGATACGAAAATTGAAATGGAATACAAAGAAGTGTGATATTTATTCAAATTAAATCAAATTAAATTTCACGTTGAACATTCTATTATTATAAATATAAATGAATTTATAATATCTGTTATAATTTCAATTCGTATTCCATTCGCAATTTTACAACATTGTTCATTCCGTGTTTCGTATTCCTTCCGAGTCTCCGCCATCCACTTTCGTTCTCTCGAAGCTCATTTCACCTCGTATCGTGAAATCGCTGCACAGGGACCTAGCGATTTGCTAGATTAGAGAAACTCTCTGGCGAAGCTTGTGACAAGTGATACACTTCTCTGATATAACTGCATCTCGCTTTTTTTCTCCTTTTACGAAAATAATTATCATGAACGATGACTGGATGTGCAACGAACGTTAATTTTAGGGGGATTTACTTTTATTAGGATTCATTAACCCTGAAATAAAAAAAAAATTAGAAATTTATTGAACATTAGATAATCAGATATCGTTGTGAAGATCGTTTTCGTCCCACGAAAATTTCATCGCAAATGTATAAAATTGTTATATATTTTGTGTAATAAATACTACTTAATTATTATGAGATAGTATATCTTGGGATCAAAGTAACTTGTATTTGTAATCCAGTAGTCTAAATAGAGAGACCCAAAGGGATTTTCGCAAAGTCTAATCTAAACTACCAGATATGGTGTAGTTCTTAGTTTGCCTACATCCTTGCAAACAATGATCTTTGAAAAGCGGTTCCAATTACCGAAGCCTGCCAAGGAGAGATATTTACCTCCAGAGTCTCGTTTATACTTCATCTTCTAAATAATTCCATCTATCGTTGTAACGAGATTAGAATTCCATTTATTCGATTCTAGAGTAAATAATAATAATAAAAAGATAAACCTACATCTAGCTCATCTTAGCTTCTATTAAAAACCATTTTCTCTAAAATTACTCTAAATTTTTATTAAATCCAAAGAAATATAAAATATATCAAGTATATTCTTAGATTCCTTATCTCTTGAATTATCATCTCTCTCTATATATATATATAACCCCACAAACATAAATATAAAAAAAAAAGAGAATAAAATTTCTTCAAAGCTGTCATCCGCGGCATCCATCATCACAGGATCGATCCTCCTCCACCCTTCCTCAGTGCCCAAGTCCGTGCACACGCTCGTCGCTTCCCCTTCGACTGGCCAATAAAAAGTCGCCGTAAATTCGCAAGATGAATTTTCCCAGGGAAAACAGTTACTTGACATTCAGTGGCTGGCGGTGAATTCAGCCGGGGCTCCGCACCCGGAAGCGGCACTTGTACGCGTTGAAAAGTTTATTCATAGCCCGGGCCCGAGAAAAAAGCTGGTCCGCCTCGTTTTTTTCAAACCGACCCCTCGCCTTTGCCGCCCCTCCTCCCCCTCGCACAATGGCCGACCGTGTCCAAGGGAATCCTGAATTGAAAGAAAAAAAGAAAAAAAAAAAAAAAAAGCCGGGGTTTCAAACGTCCCCGCAGACGTGCCTTTCACGGGGGGATATTGAGTTCAGTAGGGTGTGGAGAGGAGGGGGAAGGAGGGAAATAGGGGACAAGGAGGAGGATCTTCCGAGTATTATGATCCGTCCAAGTTTTCCGCACGATTTACCGAAGCGACTGGCTTCCAGAGTGGCACGGAAGTTGGACTGGCGTGGTGAATAATAACTTGTGGTATTCTTAGTTCTGTGTTTAGAATGGGATGTTTCGATGAAAGTGTCGCCATTGGTTTCACAGTTGTGAAGGGAGGGATGGTTGGCGGGTGTGTGAATGGCGTTGAACGAAATGTAGGGGGAATAGAGAGGGTGCTTTGTTGAGTTGGGGATAGGGGGCGGTTTGTGTTGAAGGCGCGATAAAGTTTGATACTACTGGTGATGGGATTAAGTGTGTCGTGAGCAGTAGATTTGAACGTTGACGGATTCGAGTTCTTTTTTAAGGGTTTTTGAAAGAAGAAAATCGTTCAGAGTTCAGATGCGTTCGAATCTAATTTTGTTGGAAAGTAAATAAGTTTTAAAAATGGAAATTTCTGTTTTGGAATTAGGAATATAAATTGGGGCGTTGGAAATAATTATTTATTTTGTGAATGAGGTGTATTAATTAAAATTTAGTGGAAAGAAGAAAAAAAGATACATAAAAAATGTGTAAAAAAATTGTTACTGAAATGAAAATAAAGGAATAATATTGGTGAAAATTAATATATTAATTATAAACTTGAACGGAGAAGGAATGTAAGAGCGTTTTAATGATTAAAAGAGGGAAATTTGAGGAATTGTACATAATTTTGGGAAAAATTATATTATTCATTGTGTATATTTGAGGAAGATGAAAATGAATATAATTATACTTTGTTAGTTTACTCAAAAGTGTCAAGATCTGATGATAATATGAAATGGAAGATTAAAGTTTGAAACTATATGGTGAGGAAATGTAATAAGGGTATAACATGACAGCGCCGCATATTATGCACATCATTTTCGTAGAACAACGAAGAAACTCTAGAATTTTCGGCAAGTTCTTTAAAGATAAATAAAAATTCTTCGTAAACTTCTTGATAAATCGTAAACAATATTTCGTAGTTTTAAAAATTCAATTCACTTTCATGATATCTCTCTCTACAATTATCTATCTCGTGCAATTTAATAAAATTCCAAAAATTTTCGCTTATAAATTTTCGTTTTTAATAATAATAAACATACCAAATTCTAGAAGATTATTCTTTAAGAAATGTATTATTATTCGCAAAAAAAATTCCAGTTGTTGGAAATGGACGATACAATTAATGAAACTATATAGGAAGAAAACATCATTGATTATTCGCTAATCGAAAATTTATTAGAACGTTCATTATTCACTCGTTAATCGAGCGAAATATTCTTTCGTGAGACAAAGGCGACGAGATTGATATTCGATATTAAAGTCGAAATTTATGGGAGTTCGCGTGATTAGAAGTGCGACGATATCGATTAGCTATTAATCGACGAGAAACGAGATTGATGAACAGGAAATTAAACGGAAATTTAAATAAATTAAAATATGAGCGAGAGCAAAATTGACCGTTTCGATTTTTTTTTCTCTCCATCGAATATTGGACACAATTAATGTTGAAATGGAGGAAAAAAGAAATATATATATGAATTTTCAATATTCCTTCCAAATTTTCGCGAATAAATATTGAATGATCGATAATTGAATTATTACTAGAATTTTCTTTTAATAGCATTCTATGTCAATAACGAATTTATTTATTTATTTATTTATTTATTTTAATTAGTCAATTCTCTTATAAAATCATTAAAAATTCATTTTTTTATATATCGAAATAGTTTAAACGAAAATAGTTAAAATTGAAAATGAGAGAAATAACAAAAAGCACGTGAACATTTGTATTTATATGAGGATTGTCTAAATTCATTAAAGCTATATATAAAAGTATTGCAATTTTTGTATTGTATTCTTTCGAAACAATTGTTTTCATAATATCTTATATTAACAATATTATATTAACATATCTGTAGTTTGATAAATATGACTAAAACTAGATACATCTAATACTCATTTTTCTAATGCTTTCAAAACTTTCTCCTTCTTTTTCTCTCTAAACTTTCCCCTCCAAACTCTCCAAACTTTACACCAAGTGTTCACCCTTAAGAAGATTTATTCTTCTATACATACACTCTATATATACACATATATCACATGGCCATTTAGCCTTCGCAAAGATTTTCAAAATATTCGTTTATTCCAAAATATTTGAAAATATATTTCAATCTGACATTTATTATCGCATAAATTCGTCGGTCAATCTGTCATTCTTTTTGTAGTATTTCTGTCTTCACTTTCTACACGTGTATCTGCCGAGTTTGTATTAAAATATGCACGACTAAAGAATTTCATGGAATCTTTCATTTAAAATTATTTCACAAATTCAATTTTCTTAATACGGTTATACCATTTATCTTATTCTAAATCAAAATTGAATTTGATTTTAATAAGATATTTATAATACAGATTAAAATAAAGAATTAGATCACATTATACATTTAAAAGCTATCTTCCTATCTATACATCTTTCCATCTGTATGAATATTATATGTCTTGCTACTACTGTCTTATTAAGTTAATCAATTATTAATTTAATATAAAATTTAATAATTTTAATTCCTTCATTTTTATTTAATGTGAGATACGATTAAAAATCATATATATAAGGATATATTTTAGATTCAAGAATTGAATTTCTGTTCAAAATCATGTTAGAATAATTCAGATTAATTAAGGTAACTTGTATCTTAGACGAGAAGTCCAGACATGTATCCCATAATGTGATCTTTTTATGAACTTTTATACAATAATAGACATTGAGAAGATATTAATATGAAATATAAATTATTAAGCATCGATACAGAAAACCTAATATTATTTAATTTCAATTTTTCTATCTTATCAATCTGAAGAGGATTCATGAAAAAATCACAGATATTTTTCAATCTTGATTTTCTCATAAATTTCCAACCAAAAAATTATATACTCCATCTAACTTATATTAATTATTTCACTTACTTTTTATATGATAAACAATTTTTCTCAAGATCATTAATCAAATTAAGATAAATTCAAGAATTTACAATAATTTCCATGATTTTGAGCATAAAAATTGAACAAATAAACAATGAAACAAAAATTAAAAATTAATATACGTTTACAAAATTAATTAATACGTTCAGGATAAATCATCTTATCGCTTTCCTCCAATTTTATCTCGTATAAATTTCTTTTAAAAGCAATTATAAATAATATAAAAACGAATATAACAAATTAAAAAAAGTCAAGGATACACACATGATTCTTAAGTTTCAAATCGACCGACGAGAGATTAATACAGATAGGGGATTAAACTGACTGTTATAACTAAGCGTACTTGTATTCGCAATCAATATTGAATCGTTCGGTTTGCTTTCGAGGAAGTCGACGGGGAGGAGGGGACCTAACCAAACAACGTGAGATTCTGTTCGATAAACAGGGGCCTGTGTGCTGAACAGTGGCCAATAATAGTGGAACGAATCGAAGACGCTTTTTAACCGTGTGTAATTGACCGAATTTTCGTTTCTCTCTTCACAGTTCAACCTGCATTCGTACGTGTCATCGACGAGACGACGAGGAAGACGTTAAGCACCGGCGCCACTTTAGGGCCTATAAACGAAGGCTCCGTGATTTCCTTGTACTGCGAGAGCGGAGAGGGGAAGCCAGTGCCTACGGTCGAGTGGTTCAAGAACGAGCAACCCGTGGAAGGTAAAGCTTACAGAGAAATCGCAATACTCTTTTTCCCTTCTTTCCCTTTTTTCTTTTTATTTTTTTTATTTTTTTTTTTTATAATCGTAATATTTCTCAAAATATGAGTTTTTTAACGTGACAGTTTTTTAATTAGTTGTGGAAATTATTTTACTAGCAACAAGATTCTTAAGGTATATTCCGACATCTTATTTAGAAACAAGAATCTCGTATTCGTCACGCGTATTCTACGATAATAGGAACCGTCGCTCATGTTACAAGCAAATCATAGTGTATCGAGTTACGAAGTATATTAGATATCGCAATTTCGATATTATTGTAGAGAAATCTTGATTCTTGATCACGTGATTCCTCCTGAGATGTGTACAGATATTAATACTGATAATCAAAATTGAAAGAGACGAATACAATTAACGTTTCTTCGCAACGTGTTACGTAAATCTTTACGCGTCTTCTTTCCAAATAATTTTTCAAGTTTTTTTACTTTCAAAAAAATTTGGAATTTCGTTTCGAAAAATTGAAGATAATCTTGATCAATCTGCGAACAGTTATATAAGTCAAAAAGAAAAGAAAAAAACAATTTTTCTTTAATCCACCAGTAACAGAAACACATTTGACATCGTTTCGAAAGGATCACGAATCCTCTCTCGTCAAATTCCACGCCGACACTCATCATCATACTCAGATTCAGCTCGAAATCATTCCCAAACAATCAACCCCTTGTTGTACCTTGCAGAAACTCGATATAGAAACGCATATCTGAACACACGTTTGATCGGGCCTGTTTCAGCGTCCAGCACGACGACGATAGCCGAGAGCGGAATAGGGAACGCGAGTAGTTTGCTGCAGATGCAAATCACACGCGACGAGCTCAATACAACTTTCACGTGTAAAGTCAACAGTACAGCCCTCGTCGAGCCTCTCACCGTCGACATCAAGCTCGATGTTCATGGTAAGTGTTCATCATTCGTACAAAATTTTTTAATTCTTTTTTTCCAAGTTTGCTCAAAATGATCAAAATCAATCTATTACTTTTTTGGTTATACATTTGATATTCTTCGATCCAATTTTAATTCTTTCTGAAGAAGCGATAAGCGTTTCCTTTATCTCTCGTCTCGATAGATAAAGAGAATAATCCTCGAAACGAATCGTGTATTCGTTTATCTGGACATCTCGTCTAGAGGATCCTCTCTAGGAAAGGAAGTCTCGAAAGGGTGTGAAATACGACCCCCTTGCGTCCTCCTTAGCATTCTTTTCGCGCGTGCCTCCCCTCCCTCCTGATTGTTTCCGCTCCGGAATTGAACGCTCCCTTTAAGAAGGGAAAGATAGAATCGTTCTGAACATCTCGAAATTGAATTTATAGCTTTTGCAAAGTTTTCATTTCCTTCCCTCGGTGTATGCATGAGACATCCGCTTTGAACAAAAGTAAATTTATTTTCACGGAGTAATTTAAAGATTTCTTGTGCCTAGGCTCAACAGATATCAGAGTTTTTTTTTCTTCAAAGGGGAAATACAAAGAGATATAATATAGATATAAATGGTGAAATAATCCTTGCTGCAATTCCATTGCAGATTGGAGAATTATTGAAATATACGTTTTAAGGTTTTAGATATTATTATTATTATTAAATAGATATTTTCCTCGATGTTGAGAGCTTCGACACCCTCCAGAGGATCTTAACTCGTGGTTAACGATAACATCGGCTGACTCAACAGCCGAGAATCATTACACCAACCATTGTCAAGCCGTGGATCTAAACCGCGGCTTCGAGGAACTTGGCCCTCGAAGAGTGGGTCGTGTAAATTTAATCGGTACCCATTGTGTGCGCAAGACGACGAAATGGACCGTTCCGTTTAAAGTTGTGAGTGCACATTACGTTTCGTACGCGCGCCGTGACACGTGTACACAAAGGGAAACAAAGTCGAAGATAAATCGGTCCATGAGTCGAGTAGCGTCTGTTTAGTGTACACGCGAAGCTAGTCGTAAGAGGTGCGTTGAAAAGATGGTTTGAAACACAGGATGATTAAATAACGAGTTACGATTTCCGCCAATCCACCAACTGGATAATGGATGGTAAGGGAAGATTAATGTTTTTCGGATGATACCTAGAATTTCCTTCAACGTTCAATTTCACAGCGTAAAGTTTACGAAAGTTAAGCATGATCTATGAATTATAAACGAAGGGAATCAAAATCGTCGGTGAATTACGATCTTGCTACTTTTAAGTCATAAATCACACCGGTGAAAAAGTCTTTTTCGTTAAAACTATGATCGTTAAAATTCGTGTGTGATATGTGTAGCCCCCTTTCGTAATTTCATTCAATTCCCCTTCCTTTTTTCTTTTTTACATCTTTCCATCCCCTTTCCCATTCCATCCCCCATAACACGTGAGATTTCTTTCTTTCCTTATTCTTTTTTTTTTATTTAGTAACTCGTGAAAAATGAACGCATCTCCCTAATGAATATCATTCAACGCAACTTTCCCTTAATGCAATATTCCGTAATTTATTTCTGTCAGTTTTTCCTCTTTTTGATTTCACTCTACTCGATTCGCGCCTTTCTTCTCCCCGCATGAATTTCTCCCTATTTATCTCTGTCGAGTAATCGTCGCAATATCATTTAATAATAATAATGTAATGATTTTCGATAATTTGTCTCTCCCTTCTTTTTTCTTTTTTCTCACTCACGAGATGGTGATAATTTCCGTGTCTATTTATGAGAAATCGTGTCGTGAATTTCTATCCAAGATACGCATCTTTAATCCTGGTAAAATAGAAGATACCATTGAGGCGATATATCCTGTATCGTATCCCGTATCTCGTGTACAACGCTGTAGGGTTAATATTAAGTATGGATCACTGGGGCACGGCGTGGAATGCCTGATCTATATCAGCCCGTAACTACTGACTGGGATTACCCAATGCGCTCTGTGATTTAGGATAGTTGTCGATGTAAATGAAATATTACTATATATTATATCGTCGAATGGAATGTATCTCTGTTTCTAATGTGATCTATAAATAATCGATCGATTATTCGCAATAACAATTTCACAATTACTTCGATTATAAAAATAATTTTCCTGATCTTTTAAAATCATTCTTACTGCAAAAGCGTTCTGTGATTTAGGATAGTTGTCGATGTAAATGAAATATTACTATATATTATATCGTCGAATGGAATGTATCTCTGTTTCTAACGTGATAAATAATCGATCGATTATTCGCAATAACAATTTCACAATTACTTCGATTCCAAAAATAATTTTCCTGATCTTTTAAAATCATTCTTACTGCAAAAAAACTCTATCACTTAATTCATAATAATTCAACAAGAGATAATAAAGAAAAAAATATATATTCAAATTTCTTCTTCCTATTACAATTCTTCCTGGTACGATCTCATCACTCCTCTTCCGACACTGACTAAGTGAAATCGAAGATTTAGCCTCGAAAATTCCCCCTCCAAGATAGAATCGAACACGGAACGGAGATTAAAGAATGAGGAATCGGCGACAGAGCCGTAGATTAGAATAATTTATCGCTGATACACGTTTCTCGCGTGCCTCTCGCGAAACAAATCGCCATCGCGCGCCCAGTTACCTGTCTCGATTCAAAAAATTTCCGCCGACTCTCCCCTCCCCTCCACACTTTCCACGAAGTTATATATCCATACAAGCTCGTGGAGGGAAAGGCAAAACCATTGGTACTAGATTAAGAGTTAAAGTTGCTCGAAAGCCTCTTCTCTCCGTCCCCTCCAACAGCTTTCGCTTCCTATCGTTTCCTCGTCAAGACAATGTTATCGAGGGGGGAAGAAAATTTGATTTATGGCCGTATTCGAAGGCGGCTCTGTCGAGATCTCGAGTATTTTATTGATACCTGCGTTGGGAAGGGTGATGAAGGAAGATGGGGAGGGATGATAATTTTTCAATAATGTTTGTACGTTAAAGATGGAGCATGAAGAGTTGAAGAGTTTTGTTTAGAGCATTTTATGTAGATGTAGAAAAGTTTGATGTGTATGTGGTAAGTTATATTCGAGTACTTTGTGTTTCGAAGAAATTTATATAAATGTATGAATTAGAGATTCTATATGAAGATTCTAAAAATTGATCTCTAAATATCAAAAGATTCTTCCTTTTTTTCGCAAGAACATTCCTAGGAATTCAGAAAGAAAAATCTAGAAAACTTGGAAGAAATGGAGGTCCATCGATTACGATTTAACTGTTAAGCATGTAGATATAATTTGACTAGGTTTAATTTAGAATAAATTATTTGACAGGAATAATTATAGAGTTGGTTCGTATAAGATTCTTCGTGAACGCGACCGACTTAAAGGCGAATGAAGAGGAGTTTGATTCTCTGGAAAACTGGAAAGTTTGTCGTGTGAGTAATTTTCCTTTTACAAAGCGTCGAAGGAAAGTACGGGCGATGAAAGACTTTGACGCGTTGGAAAATCACGAATTGTCACGGGACCGAGGCGGCCATCTTTGACTTTGATTCGCGCGAATGAGGGCGCTTTTTTCTTTGTTTGCTTGATTGGAACCGCGTTTATTCGAAGGAAATTTCGAGCACGATGCCTGATTACTCGAAATCTTGGTCGAGTTTCTATTATACGAACGTGTTTATGATGTAACATCAGATTGGAAGAGATTAGATTGCATCTGTGATATGAGAAAGAGAATACATTTCCAAAATTATATCGTTATTTATTGATTTTTCGATGCTTTTTTAAAATATTTTAAATTATTTTCCAATTTGTATAATTATATATTTATAATTCACTCGAAGAATATTTATTAGGGTTTATTATAAATTGTTAAACGATTGTTTGAATTGATGGAGTGAGAGAAATATTATTAATCGAAGGAAGATATTTTTAATAAAGTGAATAATTAAAATTAAACAAATATAAATTAAAGTCATCACTCTCTCTATATTAAATTTACAAATCAACCGTGTGTTATTATTTCGCGATCGTGTGTCAACAACGATTTTGATATAATCACGTTAATGATTATTTATTTATTTCGTTAATGAAGGAATATTACAGCAGATGAGTCATGTGCAAAAAGTGATGCGTGTTTAATAATCGGTTCCAATTAAATTGAATGACGTGTGTAATTAACGATATAACTATTTAGATTATTTCGCGTTTAATTGACAAACGTACGCATAATTTAACGTATGATTCCTGAAGAATCTTTTAATTACGCATTCCCATTTATTATTTTACTCGTCCATTGTTTATTCTCGTATTATAATATCTAAAAATATCGAGAACTAGACAATATAAATTATTAATTGATCGATATAATTTTATCATAAATAAATAAATTATAATTAATCAAGAATAACAGAAATAGAATATTTATTTTAACGTAATATATTATTCTATATGTATATCTGTGTGTGCATAAAACAGATCGTATTGAAATGAAACTTGAAGATGCTATACTTCTTGCAGTCGATGGGGGCTCGAACTTTGTTTATGAGTTTGCAGGAAGTTGACTGTGATGAAGTGAACTTGATTGGAAACATCTTGTGTAAGTAGAAATTCGCTAAGTAAGATTAACTAATGTCGACCGAACATCGGTTTAAATTTAAGATTCGAAAGACGATTTCGAGCTAAATGGAGTTGATATCGCAGTTAATAGGATAAATATTAAGAAAT
>NW_006263329.1:251142-252668 GCF_000469605.1 Apis dorsata | reverse complement strand
TTTTTTTTTTTTTTCAATTCCAATGAGAACTATTTTAAAATCGACTTCCTTTTCACGTATTTAATAATTCATCGAATCAGAATTCCCCAATGCGAAATTTTTAATAAGAATCTTCAATTTTTAAACAGTCCCGATATGATTGCTCTCTCGATGATTAAATATTCACCTGCAATATGTTTTATTACTGGAATAACCTTTTTTTTTATAGAAATAAAATTAATTACTTTTATTTCTTTATTGCCTTTTGTACTCAAATCCTCACTCCTATATATTTGTATAATAATACAAAGATATTCTTAATTCACAAGTAATGAGGTACAATCCTACATAATTCAAACAATTGAATTATACTTTTCTTCACTCTTTTTGAAATCAGATATCACATTAACAATATTTATAAATACAATTAAATACGCGTAAACACCCGTCTCACGATATTTCATTCCATTACACATCCCTTCAAACGAGTCGAGTAAAAATACTCTCCAGTTCAAAATAAATAATCCAGCCCACCAATCATGTCCAAACTTTCGGCCTGTGTGGTTTATTGATAGGGTGTCGGCCAACAAAGTTCGCCGCCGTTTTTTTTTAACCGGTTTTTTCGTTTCAACTTTTCCACGAGGGGAGGATAGGAGGAAAAATCGTTGAAAGGTGGATCTCCAGGATCTCCTCCTGATGAGAATAGTTGCATTTGATTATTATTACGTATTTAGCGAGCTCCTCTCCAGTTTCCTGCGCGCCAAATTTTGATTTTGAAATACATTTAGAGGGATGCATCGTTTATGCAGCCACGATTGCTCGTAAATTACCGAACTTGTGTTCCACGAAAATCGACTTTTCGGCGTGTTGAATTAATACAATTATCGTCTTTCATATTCCAGCGATTCTGGAAAATGATCCTCTTTGATGCCTACGATCTGGTTAATTGTGGCCAATATGATACAGTAATGAATCCGATTGGATTCTGTTTCTTTCTTTGGACTATGGATGACGCACAAAGCGCATGATCCTATTTGATTGGGGAAGAAAAAATTTGTGAATGGGAAGAGTTATGGATCCGATTTCCTTTGTTCTTTTATTGCACGGTTTTTGGAATTGAATTGGCAGAAAGATAAAATTATTGTTCATCTCGTTTTGGATCACAAAATAGATAATTGTATAGATTATTTCTTAATAGATTAGGGTGTGGAAAATAATTTTACAAACTTCAAGTTTATCTCCTAAAAGATTTTTTGAAAATATACCACTCTTCACTAATAAAAAGACTAATGTCAAACGCGAAAGAGGAAAAAAATTTTAACAAATTTTTCTTCTGTTATCAAATTATAAGAATAACTATATAGAATTAAGAATATGTCCATCTTTCATCTTCCATCGAATCGATGAAGCAGTGTTCACCAAAGCATCCCCATCTCTTGCCTTTTCCTCAAAAAAGAAAAGAAAAGATACGCGAATAAATCGATTAAGTAAGCCGCTTTTAACGACTTGTCGTGGACTTAAAGTGGAATCGTTGCCACGATATCTGC
>NW_006263329.1:249917-251037 GCF_000469605.1 Apis dorsata | reverse complement strand
CTCAGCTGGGAAGTCGAAGTTCCGAAAAAAAAAAAAAAAGGCCAGGCACACGCTGTAGTAGAGTTTGCAGACACGCTGCCTCTTAGCGGCAAACAAGAGCCGGAAATCGCATCCCCGGGACTTGGAAAACTCAGGCTTGCCAAACCCCTCCCCAGATAGCTGATGTCGACGTTAAAAAAATTTCCACCGCCATCGAAGGGGTGGAAAAATCGCCGAGGATAATTGATCGGGGAGCGAACAACGTCGAGGCGGGGTAAAAATGATCGATCAGAAAGGAGAGAAAGTTTGATTCGATGATAGAAGAGTAGAAAATCTGTCGTAGTTTTGCAGTTTAAGGGATGAAGATGTGCTAATATGAGTGAGTTGGTTGAAGAAATGAGATAAACAGAATTAACGAAGCAAGATAGAGATTTTGGAGAATTTTTAGAGATAAATTGCAAAAGAAGGAAGGAAGCATTTTGAAGAATTTTGAATTTTTATATTCGCGTAATATTAAAACAATTTTTTCAAATTTCTTTTAAGAAACTTCTCACCCCTACAAACACTCTCAAAGAATAATCCTTTTACTATCGAACTTCAACAATGCCACGAATCAATAAGAAAAACCATCCATCCAATTATACGAACAATTTAAAACGAAAATAACAAATCTAATTGAAGAGAAAGAAAAGAAGGAAAAGTCTTCCGAAGAAACCATCTGAAAAGTCACCATCTTTAAACTCTTTGCTTTATGAAAATCACTTTCCCCCTCCTCCAATTGTCTCAAGATAATCACAGAGAAATTTCCCTATTATTCTTCGAAAAAACCGCGAACATGTTTGCGCGTACAATTGGCGAAACTGTCGGGACGGTGCTGCTCGTTAAATAATAAGAGAGCAAAGGATGGAAGGAACTGAGAAAGAGAGGAGAATAGATCTTTGTCTTTCTCTCTCTCTTTCCTTCCCCCCTCTTTGGCGTTTGTCGAAGCCAAGAGAGGGGGCAAGTGGGGGAAGAGAAAAGTAGAGGTTCAAGGCAAATGCAATCCTCGATATTAGATTCCCTGTTCGCTCTCTATCTCCAGTCTTTCTTTTCACGTTCTTCCTGCGTCGTTTCGCTGATTGCCCGCTCGCGGCTCTGGCCC
>NW_006263329.1:248772-249769 GCF_000469605.1 Apis dorsata | reverse complement strand
GAGAGAGAGAGAGAGAGAGAGATGGAAGAGGTATGAAAGGATGGGTGGGAAGAGGAGAGGGGAAAGTTGGTCTGGTTTCGTAGCTGAGGAGGAACGTTTCTCGCACGTGAACTTTTTAATGTTTCCTCGACCGGTACGGGAAACGACGTCGAGTGGCGGGACTAAGTATCTCGGCCGACCGGAAATTGAGCTTGCGGACGACGCAAGAAGGGAAAAAGGTTGGAAGTAAGAGCAGCAAGAAATAGCTCGTTTCGGTATATATTTTCAAACGAAACGGACTTGATTCTTCTGTGTCGAGAGGAGGATTGTACGAGGATTATACAGTTGTTCATCGATTTTAAAATCAATGCTTGAGGTTCAAATTGCATTTGATGAAGATAGGATTTAGAGTTTAGTTTTTTAGTTTGTATTTCTTCTTGCGGTGTATGTATGATCGGTAAAGTTTGTAATCGCGAAGTTTGATGTATTTTATTATACAGGCGAATAGAAAGTTTTTCCGCGAAAAACTTAGTGTTTACCTTCGAGTTCCTTCACGTGATCGGAAACTTCATTAAAATTAAATTGGTAGACATGCAAGATTGCATGTCATCAATCTTCTGTCACGGATAAAGCGAAATAGCAGTTAACAATAGGGAGACGAGATGAGATTATCGCAGCTTGTTTGTTACTTGATAATTGGATTAGCCTTAATAACACTCACATGAAACCTTACCGTTTCTCTATTTACACATTTTGATAATAGTAATAATAATAATTTATTAAAGCAGAGGCTACTTTATATTCCTTCCCCCGACAACAAAGAAAGATTAAACGCGAAGATAAAGATTGCAAGATTGACCTTTTGAATTTATTTATTCAAGTGAAGAAATATTATTCTAGATAATCTAAAAGATTACATCGAAACCTTGATGATATTCAAGATATAATACTTGTTTAGAAATTTTCGTATGATAATAAGTACAATTTTTTTTACCTTGACATTCGTCAAAGTGTAATG
>NW_006263329.1:242965-248570 GCF_000469605.1 Apis dorsata | reverse complement strand
TATATATATATATATATATATATATATATATAATTTCTCTAACCTTGCTCCAATAAAGAAAATTAATCACAAAATAAAATCAGCTTAACTTTCGATAGTTAAATCGATGTCCAAATATTTATTCAAGAAAGAAAAATCATCAAAAATCCGAACCTTTTATCGGCAACAATTTTCTTATGGAGCTTATTTCCATCGAAATCCTTCTATTACCCCTGCGAGCAACGTTAGGGGAGGGAGCAAATTGTCACGCGTTTCCGGTCGCAGTTCAATTACACAGATGGACGACAAAAGTCTGGGCTCCTCTCTCCCATCTCTCGAACTTCCTCTCCTCTCCTATTTCCTCTCCGAAACGAAAAATTTCCTCTCCCTCGTCAACTTTATGACGGCTTTTCGAAAATCCCCGCCCGTGATTTTACGATTTATCCGGGGATAGCGCGATAGCACGAAGCGTAAACGTGGCCCGGCCACTTAGAAATTTTACAACTCGCGTGCACGTGAGCCGCTGCGAGAGCGCCTCCAGAAGGGCTTATCCCTTCTTCGCCGTGTTCCCTCTCCGTCTTTTGCTTAACATTTCCCGTCTTTCCTTCCTCGTAGTTGACCTCAGAGTTTCAGAGATGGGTAATCGCGAAACCGTTGATTACGATGGCGTCTGAGAGTTGCAGCTGGAATTCGAAGAGGGGTAGAGTTTAGTATAGGGGTTGTAATTTTTGTGGAATATATGTATATATGATTTTTAATTCTCTATTTTATTGGTTTGAATTTTTTTCTTTGATCTTACAATATATAGGAATTGATTTAGGAATAATTTTTGATAATTTTATTTTAAAGAAATAATAAATTATTATTATTGTTATATATGATTTTTGTTTCTGAAATTATTTAGAAAATTTAGGTTTCGTTATATCAAAAAATAATATCGGATGTAAAAAGTATTTCTCGAATAACTTTAGATTATTTTCGAATTCGAGTCAGTGACACAATATTAATTCTATGGATAACCAATCATGAAAGAATCGTACGTCCACCTCTTTCCAAATTATTTAACAAGCATCTCTAAAATTTACAAGCGTGATTAAGCAAAGGATTTATATATATATTCCATGTTAATATAAATATTTAAAATTAATTTAATCATTATTTCATAAATGACTTCTGATAAAATTGTTTGCCCCTAAATATACAACCGATCTCGAATATTAAATTAAAATTCTTCTTACATATATAACAATATCGATAGGTAAATAAATATCAAGAAAGAAATTCCAATCCCCTGTCGAATGTATGATTCCATCCATGGTAATAAAACGGTTCAAAGGAATTATAGAAATTGTTCGATCGAGGTTCCATGGTAAGGGACACTGTCAAATCGGGACGAATAAAATTCGAAGGGAAAAGCGAGGGTGCGTTTAATCAAGCCGAAAGGGTGAAGGAAGGAAGAGGGGTGGGAGGAAAAAACGTTAACGAAAACGTAACCGATATCGTGGAGATAAAACGTGGTCGCACGTCGATTGATTCGTTTATTGGACACCCGTCCCCAGACTTCGATTTTGTCCAATTATCCGATACGTTGCTCGATTCTGATATCCGTTCTCCTGGCTCCAGACGTTTCTGTTTGTCGTAACTGAATATCGTTTATAGAAACGAATTATTATTTTGTCGTTCAATACCGATTTCGATGTTATTAAGATAGCAGTCTGATGGAATTGAGGCTTTACAATATTATTCATTCGATTCGAAAATATAGATAAAGGATACTTTGGCTATTTTAAAGGAGAAATTTTTAGAAGAATAACGAATGAATTTAAAAATTGATTTTCTTTTTCTGGATAATAAAAATATATACCATTTCGATTTTTATGATACGATTGGGATCGAAGTTCAAGTTTGAATTAAATTTTGTGACAAATCGTATTGCATATTTTGTATATTCCTTCATATGTGGACATTGATAAGTATATGAATTTTTTGAAATATTTAAATGGTCAAGATTGTGGAAACGTGTGTACATTTTGGATTTCAAAATATGGAGTCGAGTGTGTACTATTCTATGTGTGTTGATGCTCTTTAGAATGGTTAAAAGAGGAATTTTGGTGAATGTAGTAAACAGAACATGCGTCAGGGGAGTTTTAGAGAGAATGAAACCGGTTGAAACTGTTCTAAAGTCGAAAACGTAAATTTGATAATGAGAGAAGGGACGAAAGTTTTAAATTAATCGAATATACGATCAACTACATTAATTTTACAATGATAATTGTATTTCGTGAAATCAATTATCATCATTTAAATTCACACATTAAATCAAAATTAAATTTCAATGTTTCACGCAAAAATAAAAAGAAAGAGGAATTCAAAATTCACATTATTGTATATTACAATTTAAAATGATAATCGTAAAAAAATTCTACTTATTTCCCAATTATCGAAAATTTATCTAAATTAATAAATAAGGAAATAACCAATTTCAACTTAATAACAAAATTAGAAAAGGATTCTAATTAAGATTCTACGAAAAGAGAAAAAGAATTTTTCTTTCTTTCTTTTTTTTAAGTATTGCACTCAGAGAGGGAGAGAGAAAGACAGGTCGAAAAAAAGTACGAAACAAGAAGAATGAAAATCTCTCCCCGAGGCAGGGATTCCTTCGAATTTCTTGATGCAACTTGACTTTCTGATTTTCCGGCACGCCCCGTCCATCCATCGACCCTTCCTCTTTATTCAACCCTCCCCCAACGCTCTCGATCTTACCCCATACCTTACAGCTGTCTCACCTTGCATCTTGCAACACCTTTATATTATTCTTATAGAAGATGCAAGATACAGACGGCGGCTCAGCCTGTGGATATTGCATTAGATCGTCTATACTAGACAGCTCCCCAGCCCTGACAGTGTGCATGTGTACACGCGTTGCTAACAAATATGGGGAACGTGTCATGAATCAGTTTTATATGAAAAAAGGTAAATGTTCCATTACTGTCGAGTCGGCGTAACACGATAATTGGATTTTCAGAATAACGCGTCGCCGCTCGTCCCATTGTCCTTTATTTCCGCTCGAATTTGATTTGATCCGATTTCTTTAGCTTCCGTGATATTCATACGATTTCGTGGATCGAATGTTATTCTGATGATGTTTGGATATTGTGGATTTTTGAATAATAGGGTGTGATGATGTTGTGGAATTTTGTGAAATAACAAAGTATACGTAATTGAAATGATATTGATGAACGTAGTGTAAAAATTTAGAGATTTGGAAATTGGTAGGCTTCTAAGATGAAAGTCGAAGGATTTGAAAATTTAAAAATTAGATTTGACGATGAGAAATGGAGAAATTTTTGAGTTTAGAATGTGAATTTGAAAATGTGTAAAAAGTTAAAAAATTCAAAAGTTGAAGAATTCGCAAATAATATTTGAAATAATAAATATTTTAAAAATATTTCGTGTGCTTTAAATATTTATAAACGTTTCCAATATATTTTTCCTCGATTTTTATCTCCCCTCTAACAGAGTCTTAAATATTTAAACAAGACATCTTTTCCAGTTCGACCGTTGAAGATGGATTTAGCCGGGGTGGTGGGTCACGTGGTGCAAGGAACGAAAATCCTGCTTCAATGCACCGTACGAGCAGCCAGACCAGCCGCGAACATAACTTGGCAGAATGGTACCGAGTATTTGAACGCCAGTGACAGGTTCGACATGTTCGAGACAAAAGTGGAAGAGAATGTGAGTATTACAGAAAATTACAAAATTTTTATTCCACTGTGTTTCACTTACTTTCAACGATTATGGAATATATTTGAAAAATTATCGCATCGTATTATTGCGATTTGTATAGCATCTAAAAGCGAAATATTACATTTGATTACTTTATCCCATTAAAAAAGTACTTTTTCATAAAATTTACAAAAGAAGAATCGTATCTCGACATTCAAAAGTTGCTATACATCTCGTTTGACATCATATTCCTTCACAATTGAATCAACCATTATATCAACGTTTTATCAGTGTCGAATATATATTGTCTCATTATTATCATATTTTCTTCTCCTTAGAGTATCGATCTAAAAATCATAAGTTGAAGTTCTTTGGATAGTCCTCATTTTAAAATCCGAGATCACATTTTTACTATTTCTATTGCTGAAGTTTTCTAATTTCTTCCCTCGAGTTTTTCCCTTTTATCGATTGAACGATCGTCGAAAGTTTCAAGGCATGTTTCAAGTAACAAAGTGTTCCATTCAGTTCACGAGCAATAAACTATTTTCGGCCGGCGAATAAACAGAATTAGCAATTGGTTAATAGGCGAAGCGAGAGAAAGCAATTATTCAAATGCGGAATACTTAGCGCGAATTTCGACCCCCCGTGATTTCTTCGGATCGTTCGCTTCGAATTAATTCGATTAGTCGCCGCTAGCTCGAGAGAGTATTCTAGCTCTGCCCTCGTTTCATCGTTCCATGAAAAATGTGCACGTGATACAATTTAATAATATTTAATAATACAATTGGATAATGTAAGCGAATTCGATATCTGGATGAAATTCTCGTCGAAATAATTTTTCTCTGGATTTCTAATATTTATTAAAAGAGAATCGATGTTATTTTATTTTATTTTATATTCGATTGCAAGATAAAATGAAGATTCGTAAGATTGTTTAATTATTATTTAAAAGAATGAGTTGTATAAATATAACTACTTTTTAATATTACAAACAACTTATATTTAACATGCCCAAAATCCTCAAAATGAATTTTAATTTTTAAATTCAAAGTAGTTTTTTCATAAATTTTTACCTTCTTTACCTTCTCTTTTACACAATAATTCTTTAAAGTTAGTTAATCTTGAAAATAATAAATTCATCAAAAACTTCCAAACTTGGAAAGTAAACAATCTTCTATTCCCCTACTCCCCATATACTCCATATAAATCAAAACATTCTTCAAAGCACACGCGTTATTCGACACACACACGCACGCACGAGAATCAAAACAAACTACACGTGAAATAATCGGACGATGCGAATAGTTGCGCGCGAACGTTTCACGCGATAAAGTTATTCAATCGACCGAGCGTATGTAACAGTATGTAACTTGATATCACGAGACAAACATCGAACGACGATCATTTTCCACCACGGACACGTGGCCAATGCCCGTACCAAATTCAATCAATTCAATCTCATTACACCCATCGCACCTCGTGTCGAAATCGAGTCAAACGAACACCGCCTACACATTCATCGAAATAACTACTGCACTCCGTGATCTGTAAACCGTACGTTGAAATCAACCGCCCTCCCCGTGAAAATTTTCATTTTCACGCCCGTGAAATTTCCGGCCGACGATTATTCATCATGTATAGGCGCGTGAACATGGAGAGTCGGCGGGTGTCGGTTGTCGCGTATGAAAAAGTGATTTCACAGATGAAATGGCGATGTTCCCGGGGTTGTCGCATCGGAAAATCATTATGCGTCATTTCGTGTCCCTCGTAATAACGCGTGCGCGCGTATATATACGGGGAATGTGTACGGGATCGCGGCCATCATAAATCCATTATGGCAATATCCGCGGGTATAAAGTCGCTTCGATTTTGGAACGGGTGAGTAAGAAATAGGATCGTC